>NC_069499.1:1242308782-1242593782 GCF_027579735.1 Bombina bombina
GTTTACTTCCTTAGACAAATTTGGGTTTAAAGATAAATTTATCAGTTTTATAAAAAATGTATACAAGGGACCTCGAACGAGATTGATAGTTAATAATTCTTTATCTCCAGAAATTGAAATTAAGAGGGGAACGTGTCAGGGCTGCCCTCTGTCACCCCTTCTCTTTGACATAGCCATAGAATCCCTAGCGCTTATGATTAGACACTCTCTTGAGGGTATCAAGATAGGTAAACATGAGATGAAAATCGCATTATATGCGGATGATATACTCCTTTATATTGCAAACACTAAGATAAATATACCTAAACATTTGCGCATAATAGATCAATTTGGTTCTTTCTCGGGATACAAAATAAATACGTCTAAATCTGAGATATATCGGCTTAAGAAGAATACCAATTCAATACAGGATAGTCCGTTCAAAGTGGTCTCTGAATCATTTAAATACCTAGGAATAATGATCCCCGTTAAACCCACAGAGTTATATAAACTCAACATAATGCCAATCTTGTTAAACATACGTGAGAAAATGAAAATCTGGCAAAATGTATCAATATCATTATCCGGAAGAATAGCACTATATAAAATGGTTCTTCTTCCAAAACTTTTATACATTTTACAAAATACTCCAATCATAGTCTTTGAAAAAGATATTCATTCACTTAATAGTGCAGTTAGAAGTTTTATATGGCAAGGGAAGAGATCTAGGATATCTTTATCTAAATTATCCCTTGCGAAAGAACATGGAGGCTTAGCTCTTCCTGACATTAGATTATACAACTTGGTCTTCTTGGCACGAACAGTGACTGACTGGTTTCTTTCTAAAAATTATGTGTCGAACATATTATTAGAAGAAAATATATGTTATCCATTTCTCCCAACAGGGTTGGCTCATTGTGAGCCAAAAGCATTACCTTCTGAAATCAAGAGGCTCAAAACTATCCTGAATCCCATAAAGGCTTGGTGGAAAATAGGGACCCTGTTAGAAATTAAATGCAATACCTCAATATATGCCAATAAAGGGGAACCCAAAATTTCAACCTGGCCTGAATTCCGTAATTTTTGACAAATGGTCCTCCTTAGGTTTGGAGAGAGTCCAGCAACTTATCAAGAAGGAAACAAATTCCGTAAAAACATTTGAGGAATTGAAAAATGAATTTAAGTTATTGAACAAAGAGTTTTTCGCATACTTACAAATAAGACATTTTATCTCAGAATTGGTCAGAGATGTAGGCTGGTCTTGGGCATTGAGAAAATTGGAAAGTTGGCTGTTGTTAATCAAAAGTAGGTGCATGTCAATTACTCCTTGTTATTTACTTCTCAGTGTTAATAAAGGAGTTCCTTTCTTAGAACAGATAGTGCTTGATTGCAATAGGTTAATCGCTCCTAATACCCTAGACTCAAAATTTATACAAAAATCAATCAGAAAAGTAACTTGGGCTACTCTTTCCGCCACTTGGAGGGAAGCACATGTTAAACTATTGCATAGAGCATATTTCACCCCAGAAAAAGGTCACAAATTACATAATTTAAATTATAACAAATGTCCAAAATGCTCCCTCCACGGAGCAGACTTGGTACATATGACATGGAATTGCCCGAAAATTAGGCAATTCTGGTATAAATTAGAATTCTGGTTTAACAATTCATTGAAAGTCACCCCTCTGGCCCTCACATTGACACAAATTATATTCTGTATAAAACAGAGTGAAGAACAAAAACCTCAGGAAAAATTAATAATTTTGTCAATTTTAGCAGCCAGATATTATATATTCAAGTGCTGGAAAAAACATAGGGTTCCCACAATTCTAGAAGTTAGAAATTGTCTCAAAAAACAGTGCATGTTAGAACAGAGAGATACCAACATAAATAATGAAGAAGACATCAAATTTTTTTTCAGGAACTGGGCAGTTTTTATCAAAGGATATCCAACGACTGAAATAGAGTATATGATCTTTCCATTTAGGAACTCATAATTAGTATTGCTTAGTGCCTGGTAACAGGAGGGGAATGGGCGAGAGGGAAGAGGGGATATCCTTCTTATTTTCTTCCTCTTTTTTTGTTTTTTTTTGTTTTTTTGTTGTTGTGATGTAATGAGAACAAGGTCTGTTTGTTTCACTTAAGGATAAAATTGAATATACTTGTTCTTAATTTTTTGTGATTGTTGTTTTCTTTCTGTAAACTATTGCTGATAATAAAAATTAATTTAAAAAAAAATAAAAATATGCTCTGTCTGAATCACAAAAGAGACTTAAAGGGATTTCATATCCCTTTAAGTAAATAATGTTAATATTTTTTGGGTTATTTAGAAGTGATAATATGTTAAGTGAACTTTATCAAATGGCAATATGAAATAGTCAGCTTACACTATGAGGGATATTTATCAAGCTGTCAACCGCAAATACGCTGGAATTCTGCAGCGTAATTGTGGTGAGCCTGATTCAACCTAGTTATCAAAGCCTACAGACTGGGAAAAGTTGAAATTTGTGACGTAACATACGATCCGCCGGTCTCAGTCCGACACAGATCGATGCTTACATCATTACAGATGTTCCGAAAAAAATTTGGCACTATCTGACAACTATTGCTAGTTAACAAATTTCTAACAGGTACGCTCGCCACTATTCCTGCCCAGCGTACGTGGTTTTTAATCCGCCTCCCTGGAGGCCGCGGATGCCATAGGAATCAATGGGAGTCTGAAAGCAGCAAAAGCTTATGTTCAATGTTGGCTGATTGGAATAGCCAATAGAATGTGAGCTCAATCCTTTTGGCTGATTGGATCAGCCAATAGGATAAAAGCTCAAACCTATTGTCTGATTGCAACAGCCAATAGGATTTTTTCCACCTTAATTCCTATTGGCTGATAGAATTCTATCAGCCAATTGGGATGTAAGAGACGCCATCTTGGATGACGTCATTTAAAGGAAACTTCATTCTTCAAGAGACGTTGTAAGAAGAGGATGCTCCGCGCCAGATGTCTTGAAGATGGAGCCGCTCTGTGCCGTATGGATGAAGATAGAAGATGCTGTCTGGATGAAGACTTCTGCCCAGTTGGATGAAGACTTTGGACCGCTTGGATGAAGACTTCTGCCGGCTTCGCTGAGGACTTCTGCCGCTTCGATGAGGATGGATGTCCGGTCTTCGAAAACTGTAAGTTGAGCTTCGGGGGTTAGTGTTAGGTTTTTTTAAGGGTTTATTGGGTGGGTTTTAATTTTAGATTAGGGACTTTGGCTGAAAAAGAGATAAATGACCTTTTAAGGGCAATGCCCATCCAAATGGGGGCAATGGGGAGCTTAGGTTTTTTAGATTTAGGTTTTTATTTGCGGGGTTTGGTTGTGTGGGTGGTGGGTTTTACTGTTTGGGGGTGTTTGTATTTTATTTTACAGATAAAAGAGCTGATTTCTTTGGGGCAATGCCCCGCAAAAGGCCCTTTTAAGGGCCATTGGTAGTTTAGTGTAGGCTAGGGGTTTTTTATTTTGGGGGGGCTTTTTTATTTTGATAGGGCTATTAGATTAGGTGTAATTAGTTTAAATATTTGATCATTTCTTTTTTATTTTGTGTAACTTAGTGTTTTTATTTTGTGTAACTTAGTGTTTTTATTTTATTGCAATTTAATAATTCTTTATAGTAGATTTAAATAAATTGAATAGGGTTAGGTTTTCAAATATGTAATATAGTTAATTTAATTGTTAGTTTAATGTAATTTTAGTATAATAGTTAGGGTAGGTTAATTATTAGTTTAATAAAGTTTAATGTAATTTTAGTAGAATAGTTAGGGTAGGTTAATTAATAGTTTAATATAGTTTATTTTAATTCTACTCTTTAAATTTATTATAAAATAGGGATGAGTTAATATTTAATGTAAAGTTAGCAGGTTGTTAAGGGTTTAATAGCTTAATTTAGTTTATGGCGATGTGGGGGACTGACGGTTTAGGGGTTAATAGGTTTAGTAAGTGGTAGTGATGTGGGAGGCCAGGGATTTAGGGTTTAATACATTTATTTAGTTGCGGAGGGCTCCGGGTGTGGGGGGATAGGGTTAATAACTTTATTAGAGTTGCGGTGGGCTCCGAGAGCGGCGGGATAGGGGTTAATAAGTTTATTTAGTTGTGGCCGGGTCCGGGAGCAGCGGGATAGGGGTTAAACATTTTAGTATAGTGGCGGTGTTTAGTGACAGGATATAAATAAAGTTGGGAAAAAGCAGAATAGTAGCGAGATCCGTGGCGTCCAGCTCATGGGGCACGCAACAATTGGAGGAAGCTGTAAACGTCATCCATATGCTAAATACAGTAGTAGCTGCAGGCAGAGGATTGGCGTTATGTTTTTCATAACACAATGGTAAATATTTTAAAAAAGAAGCGTCTTTGTAGTTTAATGAAAGAAAGTGCCCCTGTTTTTAAGATTCTTTTTTGATACTGGGCTTAAATACATTAAAGTTTACAATCACTTTAATGTTGAACTACCCAGCACTGCTAAACCTTCTGTGCCTGGTGCAAATACAAATTAAATTTCTATGTTTTTAACATGGTGTAATTGTTTTATTTATTGATTGATTTGTTTTAGTTTCCTATGCATTGTATTTCTACAACTTTACGTCTTGTAGTTCAAGATAACTTTGCTGGTGTATAAGCTGCAAAAAAAAAATTAGACAGACCTACAGAAGAGCATATTTTATACTGCACTGAGCTGTGGAGAAACCTTCACCATTCCAAAAGATTACATTGATCAACCTTCTCACATATACTGCAAGATACATTTTAGATAATAAACAGTACAAAATAAAAATAGAAATTTTCCATACTGCTGACTGACAAAGGTCAGATGGTGATGCCTCTGCTTCCATTGCCCATGAAGTTGAGGCAGCCATGTTGCATGAGTCCTGAGAGCCTCTATAACTGGAACTCCTTTGACTGCTAGTTAACAACAGTCCGATGCTCATCGCCCCATACTTGGTGTGCGGCTTTTTGACAGCTTTTTTTATAAATAAGGAGATCATATTCAGGTCCGCGGCCGCGATGTTAGTCGAGCGTATTGGTGCCATTGAATGCAGCATAGTTGACGGCTTGATAATTCGGCCTCTATATCTATATGTGCTGAAAATTAATTCTGTAGAATCATACTACATAAAGCATCAGTATTTGGTCATAAAAATGTTAACTTATGTATGAATGTTGGAATTTAATTTGCTAAATTTCTTAATTTTCGATTTGTGCAGAAAGTCAAATTGTTAATCCTGTTTCACCTAAAAAAGTTTTCATGAGCTGATAGGATTTTAATGTTATGATGAACTTAGATAGAAAATGCAGTATGAGTTTCAACTCAAATATATAGCATATGGATGTAAGAACATTTTTCCTGGCCAGAATGGCACATACACAACTTACTATACAACCTTAAAGGGATACTAACCCCTCATTTTTTCTTTCATGATTCAGATAGAGCATGCAATTTTAAGCAACGTTCTAATTTACTCCTATTATCAATTTTTCTTTGCTCTCATGTTATCTTGATTTGAAAAAGCAGTAATAAAAGGTTAGGAGCCGGCCCATTTTTTAGTTCAGCACCTTGGTAGAGCTGCTGATTGGTTTGCTACATTTAGCCACAAATCAGCAAGTGCTACCCATGTGCTGAACAAAAAATGGTCTGGCTCTAAAGCTTACAGTACTGCTTTTTCAAATCAAGATAGCATGAGAACAAAGAAAAATTGATAATAGGAGTAAATTAGAAAGGTTCTTAAAATCTCATGCTCTATCTGAATCATGAAATAAAAAAATTGGGTTTAGTATCCCTTTAATAAATATATTTATTTCTAAAAGTAAATGAATAAAACTAGGAAGAACCTAAATTATTTGTATTCCAATAATGAAGAGCTCTAGATCAATCCGGGTTTAGAAATCTGACAATAAGCAAGTTTTATAAATGCAAGTTTTATAAATTATTGGTATAGTTCTTGCTCCTTGAAATAAATAGTGAAGTTTAAAGTGATTGTAAAGTTTAATGAATTTAAGCCCACTATAAAAAAAAAAATCTTAAAAATAAGGGCACTTTAATTCACTAAATTTTACGACGTTTCTTTTTTAAAATACTTACTATTATGGTAAATATAACGCTGATCCTCCATCCACATCTCCTACTGTATTGAGCATATAGATGACAAATCCAGCTTCCTCCAATCGTTCCGTGCCCCCTTTGGCGTCCAGCTCATGGGGCACGCAACAATTGGAGGAAGCTGTAAACGTCATCCATATGCTAAATACAGTAGTAGCTGCAGGCAGAGGATTGGCGTTATGTTTTTCATAACACAATGGTAAATATTTTAAAAAAGAAGCGTCTTTGTAGTTTAATGAAAGAAAGTGCCCCTGTTTTTAAGATTCTTTTTTGATACTGGGCTTAAATACATTAAAGTTTACAATCACTTTAATGTTGAACTACCCAGCACTGCTAAACCTTCTGTGCCTGATGCAAATACAAATTAAATTGCTATGTTTTTAACATGGTGTAATTGTTTTATTTATTGATTGATTTGTTTTAGTTTCCTATGCATTGTATTTCTACAACTTTATGTCTTGTAGTTCAAGATAACTTTGCTGGTGTATAAGCTGCAAAAAAAAATTAGACAGACCTACAGAAGAGCATATTTTATACTGCACTGAGCTGTGGAGAAACCTTCACCATTCCAAAAGATTACATTGATCAACCTTCTCACATATACTGCAAGATACATTTTAGATAATAAACAGTACAAAATAAAAATAGAAATTTTCCATACTGCTGACTGACAAAGGTCAGATGGTGATGCCTCTGCTTCCATTGCCCATGAAGTTGAGGCAGCCATGTTGCATGAGTCCTGAGAGCCTCTATAACTGGAATTCCTTTGAGTTGATAAGCTTAGAAATATATTGGAATATCCAAGCAGGAATAGAAGTATTTGCTGGGTTAAGACCTTTATGATATTTCTGAGAGACAACTAACAGGATAGGTGTATTCTTTTAGAAATAAAATTCTGGAACTGTGTGTAACAACCTTGTATTTATAAAGTACAAAGTATGGTTTTGAAATCTTCTTGCAGAAGGAATAGCCATAAGAAATATGGCTTTAAGAGTAAAAGACTAATAAAAGAGAGACTTTGCCCAAAGGCCAAAGAGGGATTTCTAGAGGTATGCTACAGCAAATCTTAAGGTGGTGTAATTCATCTTTTTGTAGGATTAATACTAGTTAAAGTTTAAAGGGGCACTCAAGTCAAAATTAAACTTTAATTATTCAGATAGAGCATGCCATTTTTTTTTTTATAAATTCGTTTTTATTCGATTCCGACAAAATATTCACTTCCTACCAATTGTAGGTTTCTATTGCGCCACGCAGGGCATCATAATACCACAATCAAAAGTAAGTACATTGTTATTTAACAAAGTTAAAAAAAGAGAGAAAAAAAAGGAAAAAAAGAAGAAAGAAAAGAACAAGTTACAATTCTTCCTATCTTGTAACCTTTTATCTTATCAGCTTACAGCTCTGGTTTTTACCTCTTTTGTTTTATGCCCTGAAAGCTTGCCTATGTAGAATTTATTGTATTTCGGTTTATACTATTTTAGTATGGCTGTGTTGGGATTCCAGAGTTTCCTGGCTTAGCGCTCAGGTAGGGTTTTCTTTGATTTATATGAGGCGGAGGGGGAATGGGGAGGGGGTGGGGAGGGAGCGGAGCTGGGTAGGAAGAAAACGAGAGAAAAAGAGAAGAAAAAAAAAAAGAGGGGAGTAGAAGGAATTAGGGGGTCTTTATGTTGTCTCCTCTCTTAACATATTATATTTTTACCACATTCCTAGGAGTACTAGGTCTGAGTTTCTAAATGGATAAATTAGATAGTCTATTTCCTCTTTTGGGAAGATCTTTATAAATGATGACCATTTTCGAAAGAATCTATTAACATCACGAGGTTTAAATAATTTTGTATCGTGTTGTTCAAGTATACATTGCTTTTTTAGGCAATTTCTGATCTCTGGGATACTAGGGGTTGATATTTGTTTCCATTTTTTAAATATCAGATATCTTGCTGCTAGTATAGTAGAGTAGTATAGTATAGTATAGTATAGTAGGCCTCTCATCTGTTCCGAGAAATATTATATTAGTAAATGAGAGAGCTATATTAGTTATTCCCACTCTTCTATTTAACCAGTATTCAACTTTATTCCACATTATTCTCACCTTTGGGCATTCCCACAACATGTGCTTAAGGCTGGCCGCTTCTAAGGAACATTTTGGACATTTATTAAATTGAGGATTGCCCCATCTATGTTCTTTTTCAGGGGTAAAATACGTCATGTTCAAAAGTTTCATATGTGCTTCCCTCCATGTGGAGGAGAGTGTTGTTTGACTAACCTTCAGTATGGATTTTTGGACATAACCCTCCTCTAGATAATCAGGCCCTGTGACTGAGGCCCATTTTAATTCAATTTTTGTTATGTTATCAGGACCTTTTCTTGAATTTAACATTTGATAGCAGGGAGATATAGACAACTGTCCTTTGTTGACCAGGCATAACCAATCTTCAAGTGGCCCCAGTGACCAATTCCAGCCTGATATGTCTGTTAACTTCCAGATGTAATGCCTCACTTGGAGGTAGGCAAAGAAGTCTTTTTGTGAGAGGTTAAATTTTGTTCTAAGGTCTGAAAATGATTTTATACATTTCTCTGTTATATCTATTAGTTGCACTACTCTTTCGAGGCCTCTTATCTGCCATCTTTGGAGGGGTGATATTTGTAAGCCTAGTTCAAATTGTGGGTTGCCTCTTAAAGGTAGGTAACTAGAGGTTCTCTCATTTATTTTTAATAGTTTGCATATTTTTAACCATGCTTTAATTGGTATGATGATAGAGCGAAATTTCTTAATTCTCTTTGGTATTTCACTAATTTTATTATGTATTAATGCTGTGGGAAAGTAAGGGAAACTTATATTTTTCTCTAAGTCATTATCTGTTACGTAATCCTTTAAACAGATCCAGTCTGTTACTATTCGAGCTAAAAATGCAAGATTATAAAGAGACAAGTCTGGTAAGGCACATCCTCCATAATTTTTAGGTAGAGAAAGTTTTTCTAGGGAGATTCTAGGTTTCCTGTCTTGCCATAGAAATTTTCTAAGTGCAATATTTAAAAGTTTAACATCTTTCTGTTTCAGAATCATTGGTATATTTTGACAGATGTAGAGAATTTTTGGTAATAGTATCATTTTATATAGGGCAATTTGCCCAGAGAGTGATATAGGGAGGTTCTGCCAATTTTTCATTGTTTCTCTAATGTTCTTTAGAATTGGGGGTATGTTATAAGAGTACCATTGTTCTGGATTTGAAGTAACTATGATACCAAGGTATTTAAATGAATGTTCTGCTATTTTAAACGGAATATTATCTATATGTTGTTCTGGAGGTCTTAACCAGTAAAGTTCGGATTTGTTAGTATTGACCTTATATCCCGCGAATGAGCCAAATTGAGTTATAATAGTCAATAGTTTAGGAATATTTGACTGTATGTTTCTCATATAAATTAAAATATCATCCGCGTATAGCGCAATTTTGAGTTCTTTTTTTCTTATTTTAATACCTTCAATCTCTTGTCTAATTAAAATTGCTAGAGGTTCAATTGCGATATTGAACAACAGCGGGGACAAAGGACAGCCTTGTCTTGTGCCTTTTGCGAGATGAATTTCTGGTGATTGTCTGGTGTTGATTAATAGCCTAGTATGAGCTTTTTCATAAAGATTTTTGATAAATTTAGGAAACTGGCCTCTAAATCCAAATTGAGAAAGCGTGTGTAGTAGGTGATCATGATTAACCGAATCGAATGCCTTTTCGGCATCGATTGTGATTATTGCCTTATCAGTATCACTTTGTTCACCTCCTTGAGCTTGAGTTGGCTCTATATTAATATAATCGATGGTGAGAAATAGCTCACGGATTTTAGCGGAGGAATTTCTATTTATCAAAAATCCAGCTTGGTTTTTATGGATTATGTGCGCAAGGGCAGATTGTAATCTACGTGCTAGAATGGATGTCAAGAGTTTATAATCTGTATTTAGCAGAGCGATAGGTCTATATGATTCTTTCTGAGTGGGGTCTTTTCCAGGTTTTAGAATGAGGGTAGTATATGAAGCTGAAAAGTTGGCAGATAATGTGGAACCCTCCCTGTATATATTATTAAATAGATTAGTTATGTAAGGAGCTATACTAGGGGCTAATAGTTTATAAAATTCGCTAGGGAGGGCATCCGGGCCTGCCGCTTTATTAATGGGCAGATCTTCTATTCCCCTTATTACTTCTAGCTCAGTGATAGGGAGGTTAATTATTGTGTTCATTTCCTCTGAGATACTTGGATAAGAGATTTGTTTCCAAAAATCCTCACTTTCTCTAATATTAAATTGGCCTGGAGAGTATAGGTCTTGATAATATTCTACCATTATTTTTAAAATTTCTTCTGAATCTGAGAGTAGTTTATCATCTTTCTGAATGAGTTCTATTGGAGTATGCCCTTTATCTTGTTTCACTAGTCTGGAGAGTAGTTTACCTGCCTTGTTCCCGTATTTATATAGTTGTGATTGAAGTCTCAATTCTTGTTGAGTCGCATTGTGAAGTAAAAAAGAGTCTCTTTCCTGTTTTGCTTGTGTGTAGTTATTCCAGGTTGAAGGTGTTTTATTGACTATGTAGCTGTTATATGTGTTAGATAATGTTTTCATGATATTTTCTTCCTTTTTTTTTATAGCTCTTAGTTCTATTAATATTGTATGCTAATATCTCTCCTCTCATAACTGCCTTTGCAGCTTCCCAGAATATTATTGGCCGAGTTATATATTCCTTATTGAAGCGAACATATTCTTCAAATTTTAATTTTAACATTGTTTTAAATTCAGGGTCAGTAGCCAAATATTGAGGGAAGAAGAATCGATTATTTTTAGATTTAGCATCATATGGGCTAATTTCAATAGTTATTGGAGCATGGTCCGAAATTGCGATCGGTAAGATACTAGCTTTAATTTTTTAATTCAACAACTTCTCATCAATTAAAAATAGATCAATTCTCGAGAGAGATTTATGAGCCTTTGATAGGCAGGTAAAGCTTCTACTGTCAGGATTTTGCACTCTCCAGATGTCTTTTACTCTTAAGTTGTTATATAATTTATTAAAAATTTTTGCTTCTAAGTTATCTTTTTTTGTTTTCAATATTGTAGCATTGAATCTAAGTTTGTCTAAAGCATATTGTGGTGATATATTAAAATCTCCTCCAATTATTAACATCCCTTCTATTTTTGAAAGTATTTTATTTTGTAGATTATCCCAGAAACCATGGTCTATGATATTTGGAGCATATATATTGCATAATGTATATGTGGTGTTACCGCTTTTAATTTTTACTATTAAAAACCTACCCTCTGTGTCAACTTTGAGTACCGTAGAGGTTACTTTCATTTTTTTTTCCTAGTAAGATTGCTACTCCTCTTTTCCTTCCCAGTGCTGGGGAAGCTATGACTTCTCCAACCCAGGATCTTTTCAACTTATATACTTCTTCCAATTTAATATGGGTTTCTTGAAGGAAGGCAACATTGACCTTTAATTTTTTGAGATATGATACAATTGTATTTCTTTTTATTGGGGATGTTAGCCCACCTATATTCCAGGAAGCCATTTTGTAAGCGTTCTCTGTCATTGTTATTTAGAGGAGATAGAAGGAAACAAAAAAAAAAAGAAACAAGGAAAGGAAGGGGGGAAAAAGAAGAAGGGGGGCCCAGCGTCTCCACACCTCCTCCACCCCCTCCCCCACGGGTCCCCTCCGCCGGCCCTAAGGAATTTCCCAAAAGCTCACCCTCAATAGATGCATAATTAGTCTGAATATTTCTGACCAATGTATCGTCCCTATTTATGGACTGGTTATACATTGCAAGATTCTGTATCAAATGCCTTATTAGACTTAATTTATATTTTGAAGTAGCTATTTACCCCTTTTGCCCAGTGTCTGGGGTATAGCTTGTGTTATATATTTTTTGGCTTCCTTAGCTGATTCAAAGATTTGAGTATCCTCACTTATTGTTATTTTGAGTTGGCTGGGTAGATTAGAGTAGCTTGGTAGCCTTGATTTATTAATCTTGTGCATATTGGAGCTAATTCTCTCCTCTTAACTGAGGTTTCCATTGAAAAATCTTGAAAAATCATGATTTTAATGTTCCCCATTAGTATGGGTTGATTTTGTCTAAAGTGTTGGAGCAGAGTGAGCTTATCTTGGTAATTGAGTAGTTTAGCTATAATAGGTCTAGGGCGAGCTTTCGTTCTTTCCGGGTTATACCACCCTAACCTATGAACTCTTTCAATTACAATTTGGGGATACGTTTGTGGTATTTGTAAGAGTTGTGGAATTGTTACTGTGATTAACTTATTTAGATCCTCGTACTGTTTTTCCTCGGGGACTCCAATTATTCTAATGTTGTTCCTGCGTGCCTGATTCTCTAGATCTTCTATTTTTAATTGCATTCTCAGTACTTTGGCATTTATTTCCTTTAGGTTAGAGTTATGGTTCAGGGTAGTATCCTCTATGTCAGATATTCTCTGCTCTACCTCAGTGATTCTATTGGAGAACTGGTGTATTTCTGTGGTTAAAGAATTTATATCTTGTTTGATCTCGTCTCTTAATTGTTCAAACTTAGGAGAAAGGGCTTCTGATATTTTGGTGACCAAAGTTTGTATGTCCAAGTGTTCGTACGTAGGTGAGGGAGTATTTATGTGCGTCTCTGCTATATTATCTTGTGTATTTTTGTGTTTTCTCTCTCTTTGCTTGGCTGCCATGGCTGAGGGAGGAGTCTTAAGTTGTGCGGTGATATATTTATCCATAAATTGTGCAAAATGGTGTAAATGTGATTATAAATCACGGTGAGGAAGATTAGGTAAACCAAGGTTGTGATGTTAGATTGTGATGTGACAGGGGGGAGAGTGAGGTGAGAGGGAAAAAAAAAAAAAAAAAAAAGGGGGAGTGTGTTTAAAGTAAAAACTTATTTAGAACAGCTCATTTGTGAGAATAAGTGGTTAAGTTCTTAATAAAAGTATATTCGGTGTAGTGTTGTGCACAGCAAAAGTAAAAGTGTAAGTCTTCGTCTTTTTACAGTGAGTGAGAGTGTATTTATGTTTCTTTTCCCTCTTTTCCCTCTTCCCTTCCTTTATCTATGTGTTTATAAAATTCTTATTAGGCCCTTTTAAGTTAAGCGATATTATGCAGCTTGAGTTTACCACCCAATCTAGTTTTGTGTCTTGATATTTATAAGGAGTTTGCCGTAAGCAATTGTTATCAATCCTATCCCATAGGTTATAACACTATTTTTGTAACTATTAGTCTCAGTACAAGTTCCTTTTTTTGGCCAAGTTAAGTTCAATCTATTTAAACTCTGTGGGTTCTTAAGCCAATTCTGCTTTTGTTCAATTTGTACCTTCACAGGTTAATATATTCTGTAGTAATTCCTTTCACCTAATATGTATACACTGTGTTCATGTAGTATCAGTTTTTACATCATTACAAGTTTCAGTTTCATAAACAGATAATAATCAACATAATATAAATGATACTTTAGTCTTCACGTTATAGTGAGTTTTTTTTAAGTTTTACATTATAAATCCAGTAACAATTGAGAATTGCAATTAAACTTCCCTAGATGAAAAAAGAAAAAGACAAAAAGAAAATGTATATATATTTCCCTTCCTTTTTTTCCCCCTTCCCCCTATATATTTTTATAATGTAGGTAGTTAGTTTAGCCCAGAGTTTCAATTATTAGTTAAATATTTATTTGTGTACTCTAGGCAGCTTTTCCTGTGTCATGAGAATTTAAGGCTACTGCTATCTACTAGTATCTTCAATGTGTTCTTGTAAATAATGTTTCTCTTTTGGTCTATAGTAACATGTATCAATTTTAATATATATCAAGCTAGGTAGAAAAGCTTTCCTTCTTAATATGTAACTTGTATTTTTCTCTCTCTCTCACTCCTCTCCTCCCAGCTGTCTTAGAACATAACCAACAAGCAAAAACATATATCAATATTTTGTTCATGCAAAAGGGATCAATAATTTGTTTAAGGTAGGACATACACTTATTTTTAAAATTTTAGCTCTATTCATTTTTATCCCATTATCCAAGGAGGTTTGCTATAATAAATTCAATGCTACAAACTATAAGTACCCAGCAGATGCAATATAAAAGGAAAAAGAGAGAGAAATAGTTAACAAGTAATTATGAGCAGACAAAAGAAAGTTAGCAAGAAACACTTAAGTTTTGCTTTGTTCTTAGCTTTTCTTTTAAGTCCTCTCTTTCTTTTTGCGCTTCCAATCCCTCCCTTTTCCTTTCTAATCCCCTCTCTCTTCCGAGGACTTAGCTTGTATTTTCCCTTCCTTCAGGGTAGCTTTATATTGCTGTTAAATTCACAGCTAACAGTTTATGGTAATAGTTCAGTTCTAGGTTCTCTACAAAAGTTTTCCTTTTTTCCTCTCTTTCTCCCTCCTGCTGAAAGTGAAAAATAGAAAATTATACCTGGTCTGTTCTGCAGGTTATCTTAAGTCCCTCTTTGTCCAGGATCCAATTCTGAGGCAGCTTTTGGTCTCCCCCACGCAGCACCGGTGGGGGGGAGTAATTCACAGGAGCGGAGTTTTCCCCAGCCAAACCAGGCAGGGTTATTTCAAGAGGTATGGATCTGTCGTTTGATGTAGATTTACCTTGCCTGGTTAGTATAGGCTTCTGCTGAGTGTGGAGAATACTTGACCCCAGACCGTAGAATTTAGGCATCCAGCCAGCAGAACCCAGTCCACACGAGTAAGCCTCTGCGTCTGGCCTCCCTCACGCAGCACCGGTGGGAGGGAGCCAGTCGGTCCAGGATTATGACGTCAGGTGACTCAGTTATCCGTCCGTGGAGCCGGGGGTAACAGAGGAACGCTCCTGCAATTTGGTATGTGACCGCTGCGGTGAAGCAATCACTCCTAGGTTCCGTGAACTTGTGAGACACCACCCCTCCTCCGTGTCCCCGAAGGGGGCCTGTCGCCGACAACAATCCGCTTCAGATCTTCATCTCTAAGCAAGAGGGCCCGGGGGGCAGCTTGTAATCAGATCCGACCAGCCAACCAGGCAGCCAGTCCAGGTCTTCAGCGTACACCTCTCACAGGTCAGTAGTATCCTATGCGTTTTTTTTTTTTTTAAGGCAGGTCTCCAGCTTTAGGTGAATTCAGGGAACTGGAGGGCTTTCCTAGTTTCCTTCTCAACAGGTACTTACGGGGCAGGCGGTGGTGTATAGCATGCAAGCTTGTTGGTTCTTTAAAAAGTCAGCAAAAAACGATGATATTATAAAGGAGTATTATCTCACTTCAAGGATTTAAGCTTGCTGTCTAGTAGCTTTTTTCTTTCAATACTACTTCTTGTTTCAGTTTTGTATAAAAATGAAAGTTATACCAGTCCATATGTTTGCTGTAATATACAGCTCTGTGCGATAGTTTGGCACTGTGTGTATGCTGGGAGCGGTTAAAAGTTGCTGCTAGAGCCTCCCCAGGTCAGTGGTGTGTAGCACGAAAGATTTCTGCCAGCTGCTCTCCTCAGGATCTGGAGATCAAGTGCTAATCGACCTTGCACCTGTGCTCCTCCCACCAGCACACCTCTCTCTTGAGCATCTCTAGAACATGCACCTAGAGCATGCCATTTTAAACAACTTTTCACTTTACTTCAATTAAAAAAGTGCACAGTCTTTTATATTTAAACTTTTTGAGTCACCAGCTCCTACTGAGCATGTGCAAGAATTCACAGAATAAGCGTATATGCATTTGTGATTGGCTGATGGCGGTAACATGGTACATGTATTCATTTGTGATTGGCTGATGCCTGTCACATAGTACAGGGGGAGTGGAAATAGATATAACTTTTAAAATTCTCAGAAAAAAAATCTACCATTCATTTGAAGTTCAGACTAAGTGCTATTGCATTGTCTTGTTATCTTGCATTTGATGATTATGCAAATCTACTGTGTTGACTAGTCATTTAATAGAAAAAAAACTGCACAATTAATGGTGCCAATGAGTGAAATGGCTGAGAGGGCAGAAACATGTATCTTCAAAGTACTAGAAATAAATGCTTACTAATAACCATCATGCACAACTTGTAAAATATGGCATAATCTAATACTTGGTGTAGAAACATTGTGTTGCTCCAACCAAGTTAAAGAGCTATATTAGATTCTATAGTAATCTGAAGTAGTAAAGTTTTTATTCCTTGTATTAAAGTTTCAATATATGTAGCTGGAATATGTAGCTGCTTGACCATTCCGAAAATATGTCTCCAAATTCAGTTTCTGTGGATTGGGATGTAATTATGTATGTAAAACCTCTGGGAGTACTGGAGTCATTTGAGGTAGTCACACCGCTAGTTTTTTGAGCATTAGATAATACCACCTTCCTGGCAAGCGAGGAAGAATTGCATTTCTTGATATATTGGGGCCTATCTATCAAGCTCCAAAAGGAGCTTGATGGCCCGTGTTTCTGGCGAGTCTACAGACTCGCCAGAAACAGCAGTTATGAAGCAGTGGTCACCGCTGCTCCATAACCCTGTCTGCCTGCTCTGAGCCGGCGGACAGGAATCGCAACAATTCAACCCAACCGAGTACGATCGGGTTGATTGACACCTCCCTGCTGGCAGCCGATTGGCCGCGGGCCTGCAGGGGACGGCGTTGCACCAGCAGCTCTTGTGAGTTGCTGGTGCAATGCTGAATACAGAGAGCGTATTGCTCTCTGCATTCAGCGAGGTCTTGCGGACCTAATCCGCACTGTCGAATCAGGTCCGCAAGACCTTTGTTAAATAGGGGCCATTAGATCAATTAGAAGAAAAACATAAAACCTGCAAAATGCAGGATGGTTGGGATTTCTAGGAAACCAAAGCAAAACAATTAAACATTTCAGAATTTATATTGTATTTAAATTTCCCTATAAAAATAATAATTAATTTTTTGTTTGACATCCCCCTTTTTGTACCTTTGAAACCTGTGTCTGCTGCACCAATGGAGGTTTTCTAACTAAAGAAAACTATGGATCACGAAGGCCTTAGATCCTTCAACAAATATTTTAAAACCAGAAAAATCTAAATTAATCTTTCTGTAAAAAAGAACAGAAAGAGCAAAGATTTGTCCTTGTAAGGAACTTGCAGACAAAACTTATCCAAAAACATCCTGAAGAAACTGTCAAATTCTAGGAATTCTAAAAGAATGCCAAGAAAAATGATGAGAAAAACACCAAAAAATGCAAGTCTTCCAGACTCGATAATATATCATCCTAGATACAGAGTTACGAGCCTGCAACATAGTATTAATTACGGAGTCAGAGAAACCTCTATGACTGAGAATCAAGCGTTCAATCTCCATACCTTCAATTTAAGGATTTGAGATCCTGATGGAAAAAAGGACCTTGTGATAGAAGGTCTGGACTTAACGGAAGAGTCCACGGATGACATAGAGCCATCCGGACAAGATCTGCATACCAAAACCTGTGAGGCCATGCTGGAGCCACCAGCAGAATAAACGAACGCTCCTTTAGAAGATTGGAAATCACTCTTGAAAGAAGAACTAGAGGCGGAAAGATATAGACAGGATGAAACTTCCAAGGAAGTGACAATGCATCCACTGCCTCCGCCTGAGGATCCCTGGATCTGGACAGATACCTGGGAAGCTTCTTGTTTAGATGAGAAGCCATCAGATCTATTTCTGGAAGTCCCCATATTTGAACAATCTGAAGAAAAACCTCTGGGTGAAGACCATTCGCCCGGATGTAGCATTTGGCGACTGAGATAATCCGCTTCCCAATTGTCTATACCTGGGATATGAACTGCAGAAATTAGACAGGAGCTGGATTTTGCCCATACAAGTATACAAGATACTTCCTTATAGCCAGAGGACTGTGAGTCCCTCATGATGATAGACATATGCCACATTTGTGACATTGTCCGTCTGAAAACAAATGCACGACTCTCTCTTTAGAAGAAGCCACGACTGAAGAGCTCTGAAAATTGCACGGAGTTCCAAAATGTTGATTGGAAATCTCACCTCCTGAGATTCCCAAACCCCTTGTGCTGTCAGAAACCCCCATACAGCTCCCCAACCTGTCAGACTTGCATCTGTTGAGATCACAGTCCAGGTTGGAAGAACAAAAGAAGCCCCCTGAACTAAACGATGGTGGTCTGTACCACATCAGAGGGTGTCGAACAATCGGTTTTAAAGATATTAAATGAGATATCTTAGTATAATCCTTGCACCACTGGTTCAGCATACAGAGCTGAAGAGGTCGCATGTGAAAATGAGCAAAGGGGAACACGTCCAATGCAGCAGTCATAATAACCTAGAATTTCCATGCATAAAGCTACCGAAGGAATAATTGAGACTGAAGGTTTCGATAAGCTGAAACCAAATTCAGACGTCTCTTGTCCGACAGAGACAGCGTCATGGACACTGAATCTATCTGGAAACCTAAAAAAGGTTACTCTTGTCTGAGGAATCAACAAACTGATTGGTTAATTGATCCTCCAACCATGTTTTTGAAGAAAACAACACTCATAAAAAGCCGGAAAGGATCTTTCCATTGAAAATGAGCAAAGGGAATTGAACCCAATGCTGTTAAAAACTTCTATGCATAAATAGCAACTGAAGGAAATAATAGAGACTAAAGGTACCGACAGACGGAATCCAATACAAATTGTCCCTTGTCCTGATAGAGACAAAGACAGTGACATAAACCATCTGGAAACCTAAAAAAGGTGACCCTTACGTGAGGAATCAAGAACTCTTGAAAAAAGATCCTCTAAATATGTCCTGAAGAGCAAAGTGAATCATATGAGATTCCGCATCCTCAGGAAATAATCTGAATGAAAACAGAAAAATGAAAAATATGCATTTATTGTATCTAATGAAAACAAATAATGCTATCAGTGACCATAAAAAGGCAGAATAGTCGGAATAAAACTCCAAAACCCAGTTCCTAAAAAAGGAACTGGAAGAAACACCCCAGAAGATTCCAGGTCTGAGCAGCGCTTGAACCCCATGGGTGCCCAGCCATGCTTCAACAGTACCCAGAATATATAGGACAGGAACACACTTAAAGAAAGTGTTAGCCTTACTGGAATAAAATCAAAGAAATTTGGACAAAATAGAACCAAAATAAATTTCAAAGAAGTCTTAACCTGCCCCTTACCAGCCAAGCTGGAATACGGCATGTACATCGCAATATTAGGGAGCTGATTCGAACCCCAATTATAAACATGTTACTTGGGAAAGAACTCAGGAATTCGTTCCTTAATAAGAACAACCAAACTAGTATAAGCTTAAAGTTTTAGTCTTAGAACTCAATCTTGAAGCCCAGAGTAACAGTTAAGAATTGAATCCAATTATAAAACAAATAACTGATTATCTCAGAACAAAAGAAATATGGATTTTCTTTTTTTTTTTTTTTTTTTTTTTTTTTAAATCACAAAATTCTTCTAGCTAAAATAGCTAAAGACATAGATTAACCCTCATTTGCGAATATATTCAATAAAATGAAGACACAAATGAAATCATTAGCATGATAGTCCAGTTTAAAGGACCAGTCAAAACAGAGGACTTGCAAAATGCAAAACAACAAGACAAATGCAACAGCACCTAGTCTAGTAAATGTTGTCCCTTTAACAATGCTAAAATAAATCATAATCTGATACTTGATCTTAAAGTAAACAGAAAAAATGAAGCAATTGCAATATCACAGGACCAAGAAAAGTACCTGAAACTAAATAATTTTCCATAAATAAGATACAACTATATAAAGGAAAATAAATACTATTTTGCTATAGAAACAATAGCATAATTAGTAGGAGTAGAGATAGCCCCAATAAATTGGAGAACCCTCCAAATTGAATTTAACTGCTGGCAAAGAATATAGTTAAAAACCTTTAAAGAAGGAATAAAAGAGAATTCTCAGCCTATTCCATTCCCTAGTATGGGGAATTTGAAAGAAAACCTCTGAAATCAAAGAAGAATAAAAATGCAGAAATAGTGTCAGCTAGTCTTAAAGAACTAGTTACCTTAATATCCAAAATAATCAACACCTCCTCAACAAAGAACAAATGTACTTTAATAAAAAATTTATAAAAAAGTAGATTTGTTAGTGTCAATATCTGATGAAGAAAATTTCTGAAAGAGAAAAAAACATCATCAGAGAAGGATAAATCAGTATGTTGTTGGTCATTTGAAACTTCAATAATTAAAAAAGAAGTGAAAAAGACCTAAAAATTGTATTAGAAGGCACGAAGTCAGACAAAGCCTTAATCAGAAAAAATATTTCTTATAAATCTTCTAAACATTTCTTGTACTTAAGAATGGAAATGTAAAAAGCATAAATACTAATGGAATCTGCATGTAAAAGTATATCATAAAAACTTATTACAAACCATAGCTAAAGATAAACATTTATAACATTTAAAATAAATGAACTTAGCTTTGGTAGAACTGAAACTCAGTTACATTTTTCCAGAAGTGGCTTCTGACTCAGGGCCAAACGTAGACATCTTGCAATATTTAATGGAAAAACAACATATAAAGCAAAATTGATCAAATTCCTTAAATGACAGTTTCAGGAATGGGAAAAAATGCTAGTGAGCAAGCTTCTAGCAACCAGAAGCAATAATTAATGAGACTTAAATAATGTGGAGACAAAAGTGACGCCCATATTTTTTAGCGCCAAAAAAGACGCCCACATTATTTGGCGCCTAAATGTTTTTGGCGCCAAAAATGACGCCACATCCGGAACACCGACACTTTTGGCGCAAAAAAAGTCAAAAATGACGCAACTTCCGGCGACACGTATGACGCCGGAAACAGAAAAAAAATTTTGCGCAAAAAAAGTCTGCGCCAAGAATGACGCAATAAAATGAAGCATTTTCAGCCCCCGCGAGCCTAACAGCCCACAGGGAAAAAAGTCAAATTTTAAGGTAAGAAAAAAATGATTTATTCATATGCATTATCCCAAATATGAAACTGACTGTCTGAAATAAGGAATGTTTGAACATCCTGAGTCAAGGCAAATAAATGTTTGAATACATATATTTAGAACTTTATATAAAAGTGCCCAACCATAGCTTAGAGTGTCACAGAAAATAAGACTTACTTACCCCAGGACACTCATCTACATGTAGTAGAAAGCCAAACCAGTACTGAAACGAGAATCAGTAGAGGTAATGGTATATATAAGAGTATATCGTCGATCTGAAAAGGGAGGTAAGAGATGAATCTCTACGACCGATAACAGAGAACCTATGAAATAGACCCCGTAGAAGGAGATCATTGAATTCAAATAGGCAATACTCTCCTCACATCCCTCTGACATTCACTGCACGCTGAGAGGAAAACCGGGCTCCAACCTGCTGCGGAGCGCATATCAACGTAGAATCTAGCACAAACTTACTTCACCACCTCCATAAGAGGCAAAGTTTGTAAAACTGATTTGTGGGTGTGGTGAGGGGTGTATTTATAGGCATTTTGAGGTTTGGGAAACTTTGCCCCTCCTGGTAGGAATGTATATCCCATACGTCACTAGCTCATGGACTCTTGCTAATTACATGAAAGAAATAAATGTTTTACTCTATTATATGAACAACATTCTACTTGTGACCAACTCTTTGAAAGAAGCCACAGTACAGATGGAAGAAATCTTAAGATTTCTCCAGCACAAAAGCTGTATTATAAAGAGAGGGCAAGCTGACACAGAGTCAAAAGACTATCTTCATATGAGCAGATTTCAATACCAAAGAAAATATAGTGTATCTTGCAACTCAGAAGATTCAGTACTTAATCTCATATCTGACCAACCTGTTTTGGTTCAATCTTCTAAAAGCTGGAGCTTGTATGGAAATATTGGGCAAACTGGTGTCAAACATCTGCATAGCCAAGTGGGCAAGATGGCAAATGGGACTTTTACAATAGAAAAGGACATGCATTTGAGCTCATATGAAACATCTAGAATTGTGACTCCATAATCAAAATTTCAGCAGAGGCCTCCATTTACAGATAAAAGTAATTGTTCATGCATTTTAAATAAATTAGATTTTTTTTTTATCACTGCTCATGTGTAAGCTGTAGCTACATTTTGCTATTTTGAACCTTTATATGTATGAATTAACTGCTGATGTTTATATCAAACAGATAAAGGATACATCTATTCCATGCCATCTGTCAATATGCCACATTTCAGGGAAGAAATTATTTTTAACAATCAGATGAAAAGATGCTCAAAAGATTCTGATGCACTGAAGCAGGAGCATAACTAGACCACGCTGGGCCCAAGGCTCAGGCTCTGGCGGGGCCCCGATTTTAATTTGGCCATTTGCAGAAACTAACCCATAAGTCACATAAGAGGAAGTGGAGCTGCTTCTCTGTGACTATGAGTTATCTTTCTTTCTTGAGGCCCTTTCCTCTATAAAATGTCTCGTCTGTATTATGAGGTCCCTCAGTGATTATTTTAAAAACAATTTTACCTTGGGAACTGTGCATGAACTTGTGTAGCATTACTGTGCAGATACTGTAAAGATTCTTCTGTGCAGTAACGCTGTCTTGGAAGCTTTGTAACCATATTGTGAAGGCAAATCCATACACTTTCATTAAACCTTGAGCATTTTATGTGCAGGGGTCAGACATGATACTGGGGTAAACAGGGCGCCACCAGTCCCCCTATAGGAATGCTACTACTGATTGTAAGGACAGATGGATCTCCTAGAGGTGCAGACCCAGTCTGATTTGAGACCTATGTGACACTTGTTGTTATACCCCAGGAGTGGAGTTTATTTGCCTTAACATTAGTATGGTGATAACTTGGAGTAATTTTTTAATGCAGGGAAAAGAGCAGATAGAGTTAAACATGATCCAGCTTATCAAATTAAAGGTCAAGTAATACTATCAAAAATATAATTTTGTTATCATGGCCTCTCTACAAAGTGAGCACATGCTCTTATAGTGTGATTAATAATATAATTATATCAATTGATACCTGCAACACTTTAGAAAGCTCTATAAATGATATTGTGGGTCAATGAATCACCATAGTTCATATTTTGATTTTTCTTCCTGTGATCAATGTGAGTGCACATAAAGGGTAGATGACTCAATTTAAAGATAGCCCTCCTTAGGTGAAAGGGTTAAGGATAATCAAGACTAGGCTTCAATCAAGTCATAATGCCAACATCTGGAGATAAGTGAGTCTGACATAAGCATCTTTACTTGATTGCTAGTGACATGAATATTTTTAATCACACTTGGCATATTATGCATTTTAAATAGCTTTTTCCATCTATTTAAACAACCCACATACATATGTATGTATCTGTAGCACATTTATAAACACTTTTATTACATTATATTTTGTGAACACTAAAACTATGTTTGATATCTTGGTGTTGTATAGGAAACTGAAGGTGAATTTGCATCAGAACATAGGCCTGAATTATATGATATTTTTATCTTAAGAGACATGAAACTCAAAACATTTTAACAGTAAAAGAATGATGCGAATACAACAATCTATCAATTTTTGTATTTTCAATTTTGTCTGTTTTTCATAATTTTGATCTAAAAATTTCAGTCCTTTCCAAGCCCTCAGTTGGGGTCACAAGGATCCTGCGCAAGCTTACTGTGAACTAGTGATGTCGCGAACAGTTCGCCGGAGAACAGTTCCTGGCAAACATAGCTTGTTCGCGTTCGCCGCTGCGGGCGAACATATGCGATGTTCGATCCGCCCCCTATTCATCATCATTGAGGAAACTTTGACCCTGTATCTCACAGCCTTCAGACACATTTGAGCCAATCAGCAGCAGACACTCCCTCACAGACCCTCCCAGCTCCTGGGCAGCAGCCATTTTAGATTCATTACGATCCTGCTTTCTTAGTGAGAGGAGGTTTAGTGTTGCTGCTGCTGACATTATAGGGAAATAAATAGCTAGGCTAGTGTATTTAGTGTCCACTACAGTCCTGAAGGACTCATCTAATCTCTGCTGTAAGGACAGAACCCCAAAAAGCCCATTTTAGGGCTAGAACTTCAGTCGTTTTTTTTTTTTTATTATTATTTGTAATTTTATTTGCATTTGCCTGGCTTTCAGCCTGTGTGTGAGGCTCACAGCATATACTGTGATTAGTGCCACCACTGATATCTGCTTAATATTAGTGTAAATTTAAACAACAAAACTTTTAAATCATTTTGCTACTGTAATCTAATTTCATTTTCTATCAGGCCTGTGTCTCAGGCTCACACAGCATATACTGTGGTTAATTGCTCTGTGCCAGCCACCACTCATATCTGCTTAACATTAGTGTAAATTTAAACAACAAAACTTTTAAATCATTTTGCTAGTGTAATCTAATTTCATTTTCTATCAGGCCTGTGTGTCAGGCTTACACAGCATATACTGTGGTTAATTGCTCTGTGCCAGCCACCACTCATATCTGCTTAACATTATTGTAAATTTTAAAAAAAAACTTTTAAATCATTTTGCTAGTGTAATCTAATTTCATTTTCCATCAGGCCTGTGTGTCAGGCCCACATCATATAGTGTGATTAATAGCTCTTTTTTCCACCACTTATATCTGGTGTAACATTAGTGTAAAATTTTTTTTTAATTTTTTTTTACATCAGTCCTCTTCTAGTGTTATTTAATTTTAGTTGCCTGGCCAGCCTGGCTGCCATTAGTGCCAGCCTGTGTGTCAGGCTGCCAGCATATACTGTGCCTACTTCCATCCTCAGTGCCAGTCCACCACTCCTATCTGGTGTAACATTAGTTTAAATTTTGTAAAAAAAAACTTTTACATCAGTCTTCTAGTGTTATTTAATTTTAGTTGCCAGGCCAGCCTGCCACTAGTGCCAGCCTGTGTGTCAGGCTGCCAGCACATACTGTGCCTACTTCTATCCTGAGTGCCATCACTCCTATCTGTTGTAACATTAGTGTAACTTTTAAAAAAAAAACTTTTACATCAGTCTGCTATTGTTATTTAATTGCAGTTGCCTGTCTGCCAGCGTGTGTGCCAGGCCCACTTTCCAACTAGTGCCACAAATCATATTTGTTATAACAGTAGTGTAAATATTTTAAATAAAAACTTTTTTGACTGTGAATCATCAGTCTGCTAGTGCAATTGAATTGCAGTTGCCTGCCTGCCAGCGTGTGTGCCAGGCCCACTTGCCAACTAGTGCCACCAATCATATTTGTTATAACAGTAGTGTAAATATTTAAAAAAAAAAAATTTTGACTGCGAAACATCAGTCTGCTAGTGTAATCTTATTGAAGTTGCCTTCAATGTATCTATCTATCTATCAAATCTATCTATCTCGTGGTTGTGCAAATGGACTGTTTGCGGTTGTTTGCGGTGCGTTACACGGGGAGTTTGGTCTGTCACTGTGAAGCGGGCATAACCCTTACACTACCTGATCGATACAACATCATACCTGATGTTTTAAAGCACGTTATTCCAAACAATTTAGGAATGTTAGGTGATTTAGGCCCTTTAGGGGTTAAAACCAGACTCTGCATCAACTATGTAATTTTCTGTGGGAGTTTTGCCATGGATCCCCCTCCGGCATGCCACAGTCCAGGTGTTAGTTCCCTTGAAACAACTTTTCCATCACTATTGTGGCCAGAAAGAGTCCTTGTGGGTTTTAAAGTTAGCCTGCCTATTGAAGTCAATGGCGGTTCACCCGGTTCGCGAACATTTGCAGAAGTTCGAGTCTGCCGTTCGCAAACCTAAATTTTTAGGTTCGTGACATCACTACTGTGAACCTGATGAGGTCAATGATTGAGACATAGTCGCCAATTTAAAGTTGCCAACTGCCAACTGCCAACAAAATTTCACACAGGAAATCGACAAACTATACAGTATACTATACACATAAACAGTTTTTAAGGTGTATATATATATATATATATATATATATTTATAATGTTGCGGGTAAAGTCAGATATCGGGTAATCCTACGATTACCTGGATTAAACTGACATAATCCAGCAGCTGTGGGTAAAGCCCGATATGGGTAAAGCATATACATATATATTTATAGAGAAAACACAGTCCCCAATTGATCTCCATGTAAAGGCACTTTAGGTGCCTTTACATGGAGATCACCCGACATCCCTTCCCTTTAACCCCTTATAACTGCTTCTTGCCGTTTAAAAAAAAAAATCTCATATTTACAGTATATTTTTTTTCATGTACTGTCCTCTTTATTTTGGGGGCAATTGGGGCAACTTTTTTTTTCATTAAATAGTTTTTATTGTTTTTTTCTGAAAATAACAAAAATAGCATAAACATAAAATGTATCAATGCAGTGTGATAATGTATACATATGGAGCATTAATGTTAACAATGACTAGTGTTTTCATTTTTATACATAGTCACATTATTGCACATACAAAATTTTGAACAAACATGTCTAGTGGTCTCTTGAACAATTGATTCCGGTAAACAAATTTGCTCTATTCCAATTTCATCTTAGGTATGTGCCTTGAAAAAAAAAAAGGCTAAAGCTAAGAGGAAGAAAGAACATAGAAAAGAAAAAAAGAAAAAAAAAGGAAAAGGGGGAGGAGAGAAGAAGAGGAGAGTAAGGGGGAAGGAGGGAGAAATATTAGTTGTGTTGTAATCTCCTATATATATAGTCCATCTTGGGTTTAAACAACCCTAGTCATGTGTCAAGTGAAGTGGAAAAATCAGGCCATGCTGTTATGGGACTTTTGTTCCCATATAAAGATTACGTCTAGTATGAAGTCTTGTCTCCTGATGAATGTGTAGTGTATTTTCTCAAGCTCTAGCACATGATCAACTTCTTTTATCCATGCCGTGTGTGTAGGGGTTTGTGTAGTTTTCCATAGTCTTGGAATTAGGCGTTTGACACAATTCAGTATGTATTGGAAGAGTTTTCACCGAAGCAGGCATGGTATTTTTGGTAGGGCGTTGATTAGGACCATTGTCGGGGTAAGGTCTATGGGGCCTAGTTATCAAGCCGTCAACCTCAAATACGCTGGAATTCCACAGCGTATTTGTGGCGAGGCTGATTCGCCTTAGTTATCAAAGGCTAGAGACCGGCAAAAGTAGAATTTTGTGACGTAAACTTCGATCCGCCGGACTCAGTCCGACACAGATCGATTCTTCCGTCACTCCAGATGTTCCGCACACAAGTACGGCACAATCTGACTACTTTTGCTAGTTATCAAAAAACTAGCAGGTACGCTCGGCACTTTTCCGGCCCAGCATACCTGGTTTTCAATCCGCCGCCCTGGAGGCGGCGGATCCCATAGGAATCAATGGGAGTCTGACCTTAGCGAAAGTACAAGTTCGCTGCTGCCAGACATCCCATTGATTCCTATGGGAGATGTCTGCACCTAACACCCTAACATGTACCCCGAGTCTAAACACCACTAATCTGTCCCCCCTACACCGCCGCAACTAAATAAAGTTATTACCCCCTAAACCGCCACTCCCGGAGCCCACCGCAACTATAATATATGTATTAACCCCTAAACCGCCGCTCCCGGAGCCCACCGCAACTATAATATATGTATTAACCCCTAAACCGCTCCCGGAGCCCACCGCAACTATAATATATGTATTAACCCCTAAACCGCCGCTCCCGGACCCTGCCGCAACCTATATTAAATTTATTAACCCCTAATCTGCCCCCCCTACACCGTCGCCACCTATAATACATTTATTAACCCCTATCCTGCCCCCCACTACACCGCCGCCACTGTAATAAGTTTATTAACCCCTAAACCTAAGTCTAATACTAACCCTAACACCCCCCTAACTTAAATATTAATTAAATAAATCTAAATAATATTTCTATTATTAACTAAATTAATCCTATTTAAAACTAAATACTTAACTTTAAAATAAACCCTAATATAGCTACAATATAAATAATAATTATATTGTAGCTATCATAGGCCTAGATTTGGAGTTTTGTCGGTAACGACCCGCGTAGCTAACGCCGGCTTTTTTCTGGCCGCACCATAAAAATAACTCTGGTATTGAGAGTCCACATAAAGGCTGCGTTAGGCTCCAAAAAAGGAGCGTAGAGCATATTTAACGCAGCTTCAACTCTCCATACCAGAGTTGCTTACGCAAGCGGCCAGCCTCAAAAACGTGCTCGTGCACGATTCCCCCATAGAAAACAATGGGGCTGTTTGAGCTGAAAAAAAACCTAACACCTGCAAAAAAGCCGTGTTCAGCTCCTAACGCAGCCCCATTGTTTGCTATGCGGAAACACTTCCTATGTCTGCACCTAACACTCTAACGTGTACCCCGAGTCTAAACAGCCCTAACCTTACACTTATTAACCCCTAATCTGCCGCCCCCGCTATCGCTGACCCCTGCATATTATTATTAACCCCTAATCTGCCGCTCCGTAAACCGCCGCTACTTACATTATCCCTATGTACCCCTAATCTGCTGCCCTAACATCGCCGACCCCTATATTATATTTATTAACCCCTAATCTGCCCCCCACAACGTCGCCTCTACCTGCCTACACTTATTAACCCCTAATCTGCCGACCGGAGCTCACCGCTATTCTAATAAATGTATTAACCCCTAAAGCTAAGTCTAACCCTAACACTAACACCCCCCTAAGTTAAATATAATTTACATCTAACAAAATTAATTATCTCTTATTAAATAAATTATTCCTATTTAAAGCTAAATACTTACCTGTAAAATAAATCCTAATATAGCTACAATATAAATTATAATTATATTATAGCTATTTTAGGATTAATATTTATTTTACAGGCAACTTTGTAATTATTTTAACCATGTACAATAGCTATTAAATAGTTAAGAACGATTTAATAGTTACCTAGTTAAAATAATTACAAAATTACCTGTAAAATAAATCCTAACCTAAGTTACAATTAAACCTAACACTATACTATCATTAAATTAATTAAATAAAATACCTACAATTACCTACAATTAAACCTAACACTACAATAAATAAATTAAATACAATTCCTACAAATAACTACAATGAAATAAACTAACTAAAGTACAAAAAATAAAAAAGAACTAAGTTACAAAAAATTAAAAAATATTTACAAACATAAGAAAAATATTACAACAATTTTAAACTAATTACACCTAATAGTAGCTCGGCAGATTAGGGGTTAATAAGTGTAGGCAGGTGGAGGCGACGTTGAGGGGGGCAGATTAGGGGTTAATAAATATAATATAGGGGTCGGCGGTGTTATGGGCAGCAGATTAGGGGTACATAAGGATAACGTAGGTGGCGGCGCTTTGCGGTCGGCAGATTAGGGGTTAATAAGTGTAGGTAGCTGGCGGCGACGTTGTGGGGGGCAGATTAGGGGTTAATAAATATAATATAGGGGTCGGCGGTGTTAGGGGCAGCAGATTAGGGGTACATAAGGATAACGTAGTTGGCGGTCGGCAGATTAGGGGTTAAAAAAATTAATTGAGTTGCGGCGATGTGGGGGGACCTCGGTTTAGGGGTACATAGGTAGTTTATGGGTGTTAGTGTACTTTAGAGTACAGTAGTCAAGAGTTTATAAACCGGCGTTAGCCCAGAAAGCTCTTAACTACTGACTTTTTTCCTGCGGCTGGAGTTTTGTCGTTAGATGTCTAACGCTCACTTCAGACACGACTCTAAATACCGGAGTTAGAAAAATCCCATTGAAAAGATAGGATACGCAATTTACGTAAGGGGATCTGCGGTATGGAAAAGTCGCGGCTGAAAAGTGAGCGTTAGACCCTTTTTTAAGTGACTCCAAATACCGGAGGTAGCCTAAAACCAGCGTTAGGAGCCTCTAACGCTGGTTTTCACGGCTACCTCCAAACTCCAAATCTAGGCCTTAGGATTTATTTTTATTTTACAGGCAAATTTCAATTTATTTTAAATAGGTACAATAGCTATTAAATAGTTATTAACTATTTAATAGCTTACCTAGCTAAAATAAAGAGAAATTTACCTGTAAAATAAAAACTAACCTAAGTTACAATTACACCTAACACTACACTATACTTTAATAAATTATTCCTATTTAAAACTAAATACTTACCTGTAAAATAAACCCTAAGATAGCAACAATGTAATTAATAATTACATTGTAGCTATTTTAGGAATTATATTTATTTTACAGGTAACTTTGTATTTATTTTAGCTAGTTAGAATAGTTATTAAATAGTTATTAACTATTTAATAACTACCTAGCTAAAAGAAATACAAAATTACCTGTAAAATAAATCCTAACCTAAGTTACAATTAAACCTAACACTACACTATCATTAAATAAATTAAATAAATTAACTACAAATAACTACAATTAAATACAATTACATAAACTAACTAAAGTACAAAAAAAAAAGCTAAGTTACAAAAAATAAAAAAAATAGGTTACAAACATTTTAAAAATATTACAACAATTTTAAGCTACTTACACCTAATCTAAGCCCCCTAATAAAATAACAAACCCCCCAAAATAAAAAAATGCCCTACCCTATTCTAAATTAACAAAGTTCAAAGCTCTTTTACCTTACCAGCCTGATCGGAACAGCCAATAGAATGCGAGCTCAATCTGATTGGCTGATTGGATCAGCCAATCGGATTGAACTTGAATCTGATTGGCTGATTCAATCAGCCAATCAGATTTTTCCTACCTTAATTCCGATTGGCTGATAGAATCCTATCAGCCAATCGGAATTGAAGGGAAGCCATCTTGGATGACGTCCCTTAAAGGAGCCTTCATTCGTCGGTAGTCCGTCGGTAAAGAAGGATGTTCCGCGTCGGCGGGATGAAGATTGAAGATTGAAGACCCCGCTTGGAAGATGACATCGCCCGGATAGAAGACTTCTTCAGCGCCTCTTGGAAGATGACATCGCCCGGATGGAAGACTTCTTCAGCACCGCTTGGAGGATCACTTCATCGGATGGAAGATTTCTTCAGCGCCGCTTGGAGGATAACTTCTGCCGCTCCGGGTCTCCTCTTCGGTTCCATCGCTGCTCGGCTGAGTGAAGACGACTCAAGGTAGGATGATCTTCAGGGGATTAGTGTTAGGTTATTTTAAGGGGGATTTGGGTTAGATTAGGGGTATGAGGGTGGTGGGTTTTAATGTTGGGGGGGGGTTGTATTTTTCTTTTACAGGCAAAAGAGTTGAATTCTTTGGGGCATGCCCCACAAAAGGCCCTTTTAAGGGCTGGTAAGGTAAAAGAGCTTTGAACTTTTTTAATTTAGAATAGGGTAGGGCATTTTTTTATTTTGGGGGGGTTTGTTATTTTATTAGGGGGCTTAGATTAGGTGTAAGTAGCTTAAAATTGTTGTAATATTTTTAAAATGTTTGTAACTTATTTTTTTTAACTTAGTTTTTTTTTATTTTTTGTACTTTAGTTAGTTTATGTAATTGTATTTAATTGTAGTTATTTGTAGGTAATTTATTTAATTAATTTAATGATAGTGTAGTGTTAGGTTTAATTGTAACTTAGGTTAGGATTTATTTTACAGGTAATTTTGTATTTCTTTTAGCTAGGTAGTTATTAAATAGTTAATAACTATTTAATAACTATTCTAACTAGCTAAAATAAATACAAAGTTAGTAAATAAATACAAAGTACAGGTAAGTATTTAGTTTTAAATAGGAATAATTTATTTAAGTATAGTGTAGTGTTAGGTGTAATTGTAACTTAGGTTAGTTTTTATTTTACAGGTTAATTTCTCTTTATTTTAGCTAGGTAAGCTATTAAATAGTTAATAACTAGCTATTGTACCTAGTTAAAATAAATTGAAATTTGCCTGTAAAATAAAAATAAATCCTAAGATAGCTACAATATAATTATTATTTATATTGTAGCTATATTAGGGTTTATTTTAAAGGTAAGTATTTAGTTTTAAATAGGATTAATTTAGTTCATAATAGAAATATTATTTAGATTTATTTAATTAATATTTAAGTTAGGGGGGTGTTAGGGTTAGTGTTAGACTTAGGTTTAGGGGTTAATAATTTTATTACAGTGGCGGCGGTGTAGTGGGGGGCAGGATAGGGTTTAATAAATTTATTATAGGTGGCGACGGTGTAGGGGGGCAGGATAGGGGTTAATAAATTTAATATAGGTTGCGGCGGGGTCAGGGAGCGGCGGTATAGGGGTTAAACTATTTATTTAGTTGCAGCGAGGTGCGGGATCAGCAGGATAGGGGTTAATAACTTTATTATAGAGGGCGACGGTATAGGGGGGGCAGGATAGGGGTTACTAGGTATAATGTAGGTGGCAGCGGTATCCGGGAGCGGCGGTTTAGGGGTTAATACATTTATAAGAGTTGCGGCGGGGTCTAGGAGTGGCGGTTTAGGGGTTAGTAACTTTATTTAGTTGCGGGGTCTCCGGGGGCGCCGGTATAGGGGGTAGAACAGTGTAGTTTAGTGTGGGTGCTTAGTGACAGGCTAGCAAGTAAGCTGTAAAAAAGCCGAAGAGCAGCGAGATCGGATGAGTGATAACTCTCACAGTCCGCTGCTCATCGCCCCGTACTTGGTGCGTGGCTTTTTGACAGCTTTTTTGATAACTTAGGCAAATTTTTGCAGGTCCGCGGCGGCGATGTGAGGCGAGCTTAGGCGGGCGTATTGGGCCGGCGAAGACAGGTAAAATAGACACGTTGATAACTACCCCCCTTTGTCTAGGATATCATTGATGCTCTTGGTCACCTCACTCCAGTATTGTTGGAGAAGAGGACAAGCCCACCAAATGTGTGTGAGGTTGCCCACCCCTCCACATTTTCTCCAACAGAGTGGGGATGCTTGCGGAAAAAAAGCTATGTAGTCTATTAGGTGTTAGATACCAGTGGGAGAGTAGGTTATAATTCATCTCTATGATAGATTTTTTAATTGTTTCAAAGACTGTCTCCCATTGAGAGTCAGTCAGTTCTATGTTAAGTTCAGTTTCCCACTTTTGTATAAAGGTCGGTTTAGCATCAGTAGTGGGGTGTTGTAACATTTTGTGTACCAGGGAGATGTGAGACCTAGTGATATCGATGTTGGAACAAAGCTTTTCGTCTGGTGTGAGAGGTCTGGTTATAGCTGATCTATGAGGGCTTGCCTTAATTACATGTTTAACTTGGAGGTAGGTGTACCAGTACAAGAAGGGGGGCCTATATTTTGGGCAATGTCTGCTTGTGTTTTTATGTGTCCGTCACTAAGGACCATATGTACTGGGATATTCGATGGTTTGTCATTAATTGTAGGCGTTTGTGAAAACCGTAGTCTGCCAAAGGTTAGATTGTCAAGCAGAGTTGACATAGGCAAGATGGGGCTTGATATGTTTGGGTCTGTATGCAGTAATTTGTCCCATACTTTCAATGTGCTATCTACATAGTAGTTAAAGTGTTCATTTTTAGATCTATATTTTGGTGGGGTCCAGCACAGTTCGCTATGATTTTTCCCTGTTATCTGAGATTCACATTGGGTCCAGAGATTTGTGGGTGAAGAGTGGTTCTAAGCTACTATTCAAGCTAAGTGGGAAGCCCTGTAGTAGTCTAATAAATTAGGAGCCCCCATTTCGCCTCTATCTTTAGTTAGGTATACAGTTTTTTGGGGGATTCTCACCTTACGTTGGGACCAAATGAATGATTCTCTCATTTTTTGTTGTGCATGGATGTAGGATAGTAGTAATTCTAACGGTAATGTTTTAAATAAATAGAGGAATTTAGGTAGTATTGTCATCTTGACCGCATCAGACTCTGCCCATCCAAGAGAGATGACCTTTTTTTGTGCTAAGGGTTTAGTAGTGTCTGTGTTTCTTGTTGTAGGGAAATATAGTTAAGATTGATTAAATCTGGTATGTGTGTTGCTATATGTATTCCTAGATATTGTATTTTGGGTTTGATAAGGAAATCAGTGTGGCTTGTAAGGTATTGTATGTCTTGTTCCTGAAGTTGAACAGGTAAGAGTATTGACTTATCCATATTAATGGAGAAATTAAAAATTATTTTAAATGTCTCAAGTTCTCTGAGAAGTGTTGGTATGGTCAGTGTTGGGGACATTTAGTGTAAATACGATGTCATCCGCATACAGAAGATATTTTTAATGGATGGTACCGACGGTTATACCATGTATTTCAGGGTTTTGTCTTATATGTGCCGCAAAGGTTTCAACCAATAGGGCAAATAAAAGAGGCGACAATGGGTAACCTTGCTGTGTTCCATTTTTAATGTGAAATATTTTGGAGAGTACACTGTGTGTTCTCATTTTGGCTGTTGGATCAGTATATAATGCTTGAATGCACATTGGGAAAGTGTTTGGGATGCCAAATTTTGACAGGGTGGACCACAGAAATTCCCAGACCACCCTGTCAAAAGCTTTCTCTGCATCTGTGGAAAGTATGGCTAGAGGCATGCGGTTTTTATCAGTTAAGGATATGGTTTGTAACAATCTAATCGTATTATCTTTGGCTTCTCTACCTACTTGGTCAGTGTGGACCAGGCCTGGTAATATTGTATTCAAACCTTGTGCAAGAATCTTTGCGTACAATTTGATATCTAGATTCAGCAGAGATATGGGACGATAATTCGTTACTCATTCTTGGGGTTTCCCTGTCTTCAGGATGACTGATATTGTGGCCTCTAAAAAGTATGGTTGCAATTTGGATGTTTTGTCAATCGATTGATACATTTTTAACAGTTGCAGGGCAAGGAGTTGTTGGAATATGTGATAGAATTTTGGTGTGAATCCATCTGGTCCAGGTGCTTTTCCAGAAGGGAGTAGTTTAATGGCTGTTTGTAATTCTTGGAGCATTATTGGTATTTCTAATTCTGTACTTTGTTCTGTTGTGAGATTGGGGAGCTGAACTTTAGAAAGGTACGTGTTTATGAGTGATCTTTTGTTGGTGGTGTCTGGTTGTTTTAGATTATATACGCCTAGATTTAGAGTTCTACAGCCAAAGGGGTGCGTTAGCTACGCGTGCTTTTTTTCCCACGCACCTTTTAAATACCGCTGGTATTTAGAGTTAACAGAATGGCTGGGTTTTCAGTGCGTTAGGCTCCAAAAAGGGAGCGTAGAGCATAATTTAACGCCACTGCAACTCTAGATACCAGCGGCGCTTACGGAAGTGGCCAGCTTAAAAAACGTGCTTGTGCACGATATCCCCATAGAAAACAATGGGGCTGTTTGAGCTGAAAAAAAACCTAACACCTGCAAAAAAGCCGCGTTCAGCTCCTAACGCATCCCCATTGTTTTCTATGGGGAAACACTTCCTACGTCTGCACCTAACACTCTAACATGTACCCCGAGTCTAAACACCCCTAACCTTACACTTATTAACTCCTAGTCTGCCGCCCCCGCTATTGCTGACACCTGCATATTTTTTTTAACCCCTAATCTTCCGCTCCGTAAACCGACGCTACTTACATTATCCCTATGTACCCCTAATCTGCTGCCCCTAACACCGCCGACCCCTATATTATATTTATTAACCCCTAATCTGCCCCCCACAACGTCGCCTCCACCTGCCTACACTTATTAACCCCTAATCTGCCGAGCGGACCGCACCGCTATTATAGTAAAGTTATTAACCCCTAATCCGCCTCACTCCCGCCTCAATAACCCTATAATAAATAGTATTAACCCCTAATCTGCCCTCCCTAACATCGCCGACACCTAACTTCAAACATTAACCCCTAATCTGCCGACTGGAGCTCACCGCTATTCTAATAAATGTATTAACCCCTAAAGCTAAGTCTAACCCTAACACTAACACCCCCCTAAGTTAAATATAATTTAAATCTAACGAAATAAATTAACTCTTATTAAATAAATTATTCCTATTTAAAGCTAAATACTTACCTGTAAAATAAACCCTAATATAGCTACAATATAAATTATAATTATATTATAGCTATTTTAGGATTTATATTTATTTTACAGGTAACTTTGTATTTATTTTAACCAGGTACAATAGCTATTAAATAGTTAAGAACTATTTAATAGCTAAAATAGTTAAAATAATTACAAAATTACCTGTAAAATAAATCCTAACCTAAGTTACAATTAAACCTAACACTACACTATCAATAAATTAATTAAATAAAATACCTACAATTACCTACAATTAAACCTAACACTACACTATCAATAAATTAATTAAATACAAAATCTACAAATAAATACAATGAAATAAACTAACTAAGTTACAAAAAATAAAAAAGAACTAAGTTACAAAAAATAAAAAAATATTTACAAACATCAGAAAAATATTACAACAATTTTAAACTAATTACACCTACTCTAAGCCCCCTAATAAAATAACAAAGCCCCCCCAAATAAAAAAATGCCCTACCCTATTCTAAATTAAAAAAGTTCAAAGCTCTTTTACCTTACCAGCCCTGAACAGGGCCCTTTGCGGGGCATGCCCCAAGAAATTCAGCTCTTTTGCCTGTAAAAAAACACATACAATACCCCCCCCAACATTACAACCCACTACCCATATACCCCTAATCTAACCCAAACCCCCCTTAAATAAACCTCAGATTGAGCTCGCATTCTATTGGCTGATCGGAACAGCCAATAGAATGCAAGCTCAATCTGATTGGCTGATCGGATCAGCCAATCGGATTGAACTTGATTCTGATTGGCTGATTCCATCAGCCAATCAGAATTTTCCTACCTTAATTCCGATTGGCTGATAGAATCCTATCAGCCAATCGGAATTCGAGGGACACCATCTTGGATGACGTCCCTTAAAGGAACCGTCATTCTTCAGTTGGACGTCGTCGGAAGAAGATTGATTCGTGCTGGAGGTCTTCACGATGGAGCCGTTCCTCATCAGATGAAGATAGAAGATGCCGCTTGGATCAAGATGGTTGCCGGTCTGGATCGCCTCTTCTTCCCGGATAGGATGAAGACTTTGGAGCCTCTTCTGGACCTCTTCAGCCGCAGGATTATGGATCGCCAGCCCCCGCTTGGGTTGGATGAAGATTTTGGAGCCAGGACCGATCGGTGATACCCGGTGAGGTGAAGATAAGGTAGGAAGATCTTCAGGGGCTTAGTGTTAGGTTTATTTAAGGGGGGTTTGGGCTAGATTAGGGGTATGTGGGTGGTGGGTTGTAATGTTGGGGGGGGTATTGTATGTGTTTTTTTACAGGCAAAAGAGCTGAATTTCTTGGGGCATGCCCCGCAAAGGGCCCTGTTCAGGGCTGGTAAGGTAAAAGAGCTTTGAACTTTTTAAATTTAGAATAGGGTAGGGTATTTTTTTATTTTGGGGGGCTTTGTTATTTTATTAGGGGGCTTAGAGTAGGTGTAATTAGTTTAAAATTGTTGTAATATTTTTCTTATGTTTGTAAATATTTTTTTATTTTTTGTAACTTAGTTCTTTTTTATTTTTTGTACTTTAGTTAGTTTATTTAATTGTAGTTATTTGTAGGTATTGTATTTAATTAATTTATTGATAGTGTAGTGTTAGGTTTAATTGTAGGTAATTGTAGGTATTTTATTTAATTAATTTATTGATAGTGTAGTGTTAGGTTTAATTGTAACTTAGGTTAGGATTTATTTTACAGGTAAATTTGTAATTATTTTAACTATTTTAGCTATTAAATAGTTCTTAACTATTTAATAGCTATTGTACCTGGTTAAAATAAATACAAAGTTACCTGTAAAATAAATATTAATCCTAAAATAGCTATAATATAATTATAATTTATATTGTAGCTATATTAGGATTTATTTTACAGGTAAGTATTTATCTTTAAATAGGAATAATTTATTTAATAAGAGTTAATTAATTTCGTTAGATTAAAATTATATTTAATTTAGGGGGGTGTTAGTGTTAGGGTTAGACTTTGCTTTAGGGGTTAATACATTTATTAGAATAGCGGTGAGCTCCAGTCGGCAGATTAGGGGTTAATAATTGAAGTTAGCTGTCGGCGATGTTAGGGAGGGCAGATTAGGGGTTAATACTATTTATTATAGGGTTAGTGAGGCGGATTAGGGGTTAATAACTTTATAATAATAGCGGTGCGGTCCGCTCGGCAGATTAGGGGTTAATAAGTGTAGGCAGTTGGAGTCGACGTTGTGGGGGGAAGATTAGGGGTTAATAAATATAATATAGGGGTCGGCGATGTTAGGGCAGCAGATTAGGGGTACATAGGGATAATGTAAGTAGCGGCGGTTTACGGAGCGGCAGATTAGGGGTTAATAATAATATGCAGGGGTCAGCGATAGCGGGGGCGGCAGAATAGGGGTTAATAAGTGTAAGGTTAGGGGTGTTTAGACTTGGGGTACATGTTAGAGGTGCAGACGTAGGAAGTGTTTCCCCATAGCAAACAATGGGGCTGCGTTAGGAGCTGAACGCGGCTTTTTTGCAGGTGTTAGGTTTTTTTTCAGCTCAAACAGCCCCATTGTTTCCTATGGGGGAATCGTGCACGAGCACGTTTTTGAGGCTGGCCGCGTCCGTAAGCAACTCTGGTATCGAGAGTTGCATTTGCGTTAAATATGCTCTACGCTCCTTTTTTGGAGCCTAACGCTGACATTATATGGACTCTCAATACCAGAGTTATTTTAAAGGTGCGGCCAGAAAAAAGCCGGCGTTAGCTACGCGGGTCGTTACCGACAAAACTCTAAATCTAGCCGTAAGTTTCTTGCTGCTGCCATCACTACCATTAGTACCACTACCAACAGCACAGCAAATACCAGCGCAGAGGTTGTGTCAGCTTCTACTAATGAGTAGAAGTGGGACAAGCACTGTTGCCTCTGCTTCACAGAGTCAAATATCATTTCCAAGGCCATTGTCTGCTGTTCTGGCTCAAACATCTAGAGAAGCAGCAGCAGGGTCATCTTCAGCATCTGCTGTAGCAAGCAATTCCATGTACTTAAGAAGTAGGAAACTTATGCAGGGCCCACCACTACCAAAACTAGTAGCAGCAATATATGTAGCAGTAAGGGTCTTCTAAGTCCATCCATAAAAGTAAATCGCACAGTGAAGGAAATAGAAGGTGTAGGTGCTGACTTTACATTTTTTTTCCAAGCATAGTAGTAGGGTTGGTAGGGAGTTTGACATTAACAAGCAGTTTCCATGTACACTTCTGCTCATTATACAGTCTACTCCCAAAATCACCTGCACCAGTGTTTTTCCCACTGCTGTCATCAGATTTACTACTGCCAGTTCCGCCACTATACTGATTCCCTCCATATTATATAGCAGCAGCCAGGTGGGTTTATCCGAATTTTAAAGGATGTCCCTTAGCAGCAGCAGGGCAGACACTGTGGGAGTAGTAGATGAAGCAGTCAGGAAAAGAGAGTATTATTGAACAGCTTTCTCTTGTCTCTGGTTTGGACGATAAGAATATTATTGTGACTCCCAGTATGTCCACTATAGCCTTTACTATGGACCAGGAGAAACTTTACTATAAGCCTGTGGAGATAGTGAAGGCTGAGATTCAACTACAGAGGCCATGCTTGGAGGGCAGCAGCACAAGTTCCATCACCACCATATTTTTCAGTTGTAGTACATTCACTGTCAGTAATAGCAGCACTTCTGCAACCAACACCAACACTAGCAGTTCCACCAGTAGAAGAGGAGAAAGTGTTCCAGTGAGAGCATAGACAGATAGTGGTGCAGTATCTAAAACCTCCAATGAGACCTCAGCACCAGTAGAAGGATTTGCAGAGGTAGCAACTGTGTTATGTTGCTCAAAGATGCGGGATTACTTTGTCAGCATTGGAGATGAATGTTTTGCTAAGTGCAAATTATATGGCAAAGAAGTTAGCCATAGGAAAGGTTTTAGTTAATCTCATCAGCTCTGGGATGAACCAACATCGCCACTTGCACCACAAGGCTGTGTTATAGAGGGAAGGCCAGCAGCAGCACAACAGTATCATTAGTACATCCAACAACACCATCTACTAGGAGCAGCACTACCAGCAGTAGTCAGGACAGGGAACGCAGTGATTATTGCAGTAAGCAGAGGCAGGTGCCATTTTCAATACCACACCATGTTCAGCCTACCAGCCTACCAGATCTCTCCCTTAAATTTAGATTTGGATTCTGAGAGATACTGTTGATGACATTTCATAAGGTCTTTGTAAACAGATCTCTAAATTCAGCCTCCAATGATAAAAACAAACGTGTTATGGGGCAGGTGCTTGGGAAGGTGATGAATGTGGGGATTTATTTCCTTTCACCCATACTAATTTTACAACACTTCTGCCTTGCTCTGCCACACCCTAGTATGTAAAAGGTTAGAAGGGGGTGAGAGAATAGGTTGGTGGAAAAAAGTAGTGTATGTTTAATACATAATTACTATTATCACATGATAACAATAGGGATGTCTGCCTGTACGAAAATCTGCCCACATCACCAGTGAATTCAGATCTTGGCTGTAAGGAGGGGGCATATATTCACATATATGTTTACACAACATATTCTGTTAGGTCACTAATAGTAAAAATGGTTTCTGTTTAGTAGAATAATAGATATGCAAACTAATGGCTAGATTACGAGTTGTGTGTTAGGGTAAAAAAGCAGCGTTAAGAGGTCCTAACGCTGCTTTTTTACGCCCGCTGGTATTACGAGTCTTGAAGGTTTAGGGTCACCGCACACTTCTTTGGCCTTACCGCAAAACAACTTACGTAAACTTCCTAAAGTCTTTTTCCTATGGGACTTCCATAGCGCTGATATTACGAGTCTGTCCTGGGAGGCCAAAAAGTGAGCGGTACACCGTACCCCGTCAAGAGTCCTAACGCATTTAAAAGTCAGTAGTTAAGAGTTTTATGGTACAACGCCGTAACATAAAACTCATAACTAAAGTGCTAAAAAGTACACTAACACCCATAAACTACCTATTAACCCCTAAACCGAGGCCCTCCCGCATCGCAAACACTATAATAACATTTTTAACCCCTAATCTGCCGCTTCAGACACCCCGCAACCTACATTATATTTATGAACCAATAATCTGCTGCCCCCAACATCGTCGACACCTACATTATATTTATTAACCCCTAATCTGCCGCCCCCCAATGTCGCCGCAACCTACCTACACTTATTAACCCCTAATCTGCCGCCCCCAATGTGGCCGCCACTATAATAAACATATTAACCCCTAAACCGCCGCACTCCCGCCTCGCAAACATTAGTTAAATATTATTAACCCCTAATCTGCCGTCCCTAACATCGCCACCACCTACCTACATTTATTAACCCCTAATCTGCCGCCCCCAACGTCGCCGCCACTATACTAAATGTATTAACCCCTAAATCTAAGTCTAACCCTAACATCCCCTAACTTAAATATAATTAAAATAAATCTAAATAAAATTACTATAATTAACTACATTATTCCTATTTAAAAATAAATACTTGCCTATAAAATAAACCCTAAGCTAGCTACAATATAACTAATAGTTACATTGTAGCTAGCTTAGGGTTTATTTATATTTTACAGGCAAGTTTGTATTTATTTTAACTAGGTACAATAGTTATTAAATAGTTATTAACTATTTAATAACTACCTAGCTAAAATAAATACAAAAGTACCTGTCAAATAAAACCTAACCTAAGTTACAATAACACCTAACACTACACTATAATTAAATAAATTAACTAAATTAAATACAATTAGCTAAAGTTAAAAAAAAAAAAAAAACACTAAATTACAGAAAATAATAAACAAATTACATATATTTAAACTAATTACACCTAATCTAATAGCCCTATCAAAATAAAAAGCCCCCCCAAAATAAAATAAAAAAACCTAGCCTAAACTAAACTACCAATAGCCCTTAAAAGGGCCTTTTGCGGGGCATTGCCCCAAAGTAATAAGCTCTTTTTATTACTTTGGATGAAGACTTCTCCCGGTAAGTCGATCTTCAGGGGGTTAGTGTTAGGTTTTTTTAAGGGTGTATTGGGTGGGATTTATTTTTAGGTTAGGGGTTATAGAAAACACACACAATTTGTAGTTCAGCTACTTAAATTTGTACTCGAAAATAATATTTTTGTTTTTGATGGAAAATGCTATAAACAAAAACAAGCAATCGCCATGGGGGCTACATGTGCCCCTACATATGCATGTCTGCATTTAGGTGGATGGGAAAACCAGGTGGTTTTTGGTGAACATGCTGATATTATAGAGGCACATGCAGCCCTCTAGATAAGATATGTGGATGATATCCTACTTTTGTGGGATGGTACCAAAAACGATTTGCTGCAATTTATTTCCCTTTTAAACTGTAATAACTCTAATATTCTTCTAATGTGTAGTTATGACTACAACTCAATTAATTTCCATGATCTAAAAATTAGCAAAAAGGAAGGAAAAATTGAAACAGAAGTATTTTGTAAGCCCACTGCAACAAATAGCCTCCTTTTGGGATTGAGTCACCACCCTGAGAACTTAAAAAGGGGGATACCCTATGGACAATTTCTGCTTTTACGCAGAATTTGTTCAGAGGATTCTGTTTTTAAAAAACAAGCTAAGGAAATGGCAATTCGGTTTCATGAGAGAGGCTATTCTAAGAGGAGTGTTAAAAGAGCTCTTTTTAGAGCATCTCAGCAACAAAGGAAAGATCTCCTATATCAAACGAAAAGAAAAGACACTGAGGAGAGTAAAATTAGATTAATCACTAAGTGTAACGCCCACAGGAATAAAGTTAAAACTATTCCGAGTAACAACTGGCATTTACTATCTAATGACTCTAATCTTCACGAACATGTGGGAGATTACCCGCTTATGACTGCAAGGAGACTAAATAATCTTAAAGATCTCCTTGTAAAGAGTGAATTTGAAAAAGTTCCTACATATAATTGGTTAGAACTTAATGCTCAAAAAAATCACTGGTAATTCTCCCTGTAGCCACTGTCTGTTGTCAATTTATGCAGAGGGCTAAGACATTCAGTACTAATACTGGGATCAAATATAGAATTAATTCCTTCATCAATTGTTCAACGAAAGGAGTTATTTATCTGTTATATTGTTCCTGTAAATATTTCTATGTGGGAAAAACTTTCAGAGAATTTCGTTCTCGAATCACAGAACACAGGGATGATATAAAAGATTTCAACATTGATAGCCCAGTAGCTAGGCATTTTGCCCAGTTTCATGGATCTTAAACGGATGATCTTCGTTTTATTGGAATATAATCAGTTAAATTAGGTCCACGAGGGGGTGATATTGATAAAATCCTATTACAAAAGGAGACAAGGTGGATGTATAAATTAAATACATTATCCCCAAATGGCCTAAATTAAAAAATAGAATTTACCTCCTTTTTAGGGTGAATAAATAGTCATTTCTCCCCACTATTTTGCTCTCCTGTTTTTTAGTAGAATCTCCTTACTTAAAGTTAGATTGATTTATATCTTGTACTTATTACAGCTAGGTGTTAGCATTTTTGGTAGTTTTATTATGTATAATGCATTTCTATACAATATAAATGAACCAAAGAATAGTAGGAAATTTGCAGTTTTCATGCAATATAAATGAATTTAAGAATAGCACTTCACTTATAATTTGCATTGTATAATGCTTTTAGTGATTAATGTATGAATGTGTGCGTGCGTGTTTTAGCTGTATCCATACTAATGGTTATTTTGTCATCATCTTGGCTACATAAAAATGCCTATTGATACAAGTTTGTTAATGTTGCAAGATCGCAACCATCTGATAACCGCAAAATGATCTGCAATGATTGGCAAGTGCTGAATGAAAAGGACCTATTAGAGCACGCCTGGATGATACCTTAAACCAATAAAAAGGCAGTTCATCCTGAGTTACGTCAGCACCCGGAAGAATCTCCGTGCTGCACTACATGAAGGAGTGAAACGAGCGAACTGACTCGTCTGTGCTTTTGCAGCTTTCGTTATCTGCATGGGATCCCCCCATGTTCAGGATCACCCCAGAAGAAAGTACATCTTGGGAGCAGTGAAGGCAGGAGGAGCGTTCGCGTGAACGAGACACAGGTACATCATCTTTGACTTTTTTGGTCTTGAAAGAAATATTTCTACGGCACTCATACCTGTTGACACGCGTTGGTATACAGCTCCTCCTTTCCATGCTCATGTGCATCTTTGTATGCTGTATCGGGGATGATGCCTGATTTACCCGGCTTGGTAGCACTGTGAATGTCACACTTAAAGGATAACTCTGTTTGAATTATCCCCATTTGGATTACAAATGACTAACATTCTATAGTGGACTGTTATTAACACTATTAATTTGTTCTCCAGTTATTTGAACAGCCGGCTTAACCTATTGATGTGTGATTACAGGGATCCCTTGCATGAGTGTGTTTTTAACTTAGGTTAATAAAGTGTGTTTTTTCATTTTTGCTAATTTGGATTTCTCCTTGTTCTTATTTATTTAAACAGTTGTGCTAGTTATTCCTAGACTTTTAGGAACTCCTTATTCGGAGTGTCTACTCTCTTTTTGATATGGTTTATATTAATTCTCTCTAGGCAGCACCTGTTTATAATAAATTTACAAGTAGTATAATTAATTGCTTTCCACCCCCTTTTTCCTTCTCTCTCTTAATAATATTTAACTAATGTTTGCAAGGTGGGAGTGCGGCGATTTAGGAGTTAATATGTTTATTATAGTGGCGGCGACGTTGGGGGCGGCAAATTAGGGGTTAATAAGTGTAGGTAGGTTGTGGCGACATTGGGGCGGCAGATTAGGGGTTAATAAATAGTATGTAGGTGTCGGCGATGTTGGGGGCATCAGATTAGGGGTTAATACATATAATGTAGGTGGCGGCGGTGTCCGGAGCGGCAGATTAGGGGTTAATAAGTATAATGTAGGTGTAGGCGATGTTGGGGGCGGTATATTAGGGGTTAATAAGTGTAAGATTAGGGGTGTATAGACTCGGGGTTCATGTTAGAATGTTAGGTGTAGACATAACTTTTATTTCCCCATAGGAATCAATGGGGCTGCGTTACTGAGTTTTACGCTGCTTTTTTGCAGGTGTTGGACTTTTTCTCAGCCGGCTCTCCCCGTTGATTCCTATGGGGAAATCGTGCACGAGCACGTACGACCAGCTCACCGCTGACTTAAGCAGCGCTGGTATTGGAGTGCGGTAATGAGCAAAATTTTGCTCAATGCTCACTTCTTGTCTTTTAACGCTGGGTTTCTGAAAACTCGTAATACCAGCGCAGCAGGTAAGTGAGCGGTGAGACAAAACTGCTTGTTAACACCGCATAGCCTCTAACGCAAAACTCGTAATCTAGGCCTTTGTTTCCCTGTATAGTCAGTAGATATCTTACAATTGCTAATATGACACTGAAATGGTGTTGAGGTATGTGTAAAGATGGAAGATATTCTTTTTAAAATTAGAAACTCTTGGCAATGTTTCCCCATTAAAATACAGGTCATGGAACACCTTTATAGTTACTATGTATATGATCCTCATTAGTAATAAAGGACACAAAATACCTTAATAATAAACCTATATGATTTAAGGGATTGCGGGTATATTGTATATGTGTATATTCTATGTTATATGTATGTATTTTACTATAATATGAATTTAAAGTGAATGTGTGATTAAAATAAACGTGTTTTTAATTTATTTATTTTTATTTTCTTTTTAGGAAGATTTTATGCTAATATGTACATTTTTAATATTGTATTTGTGTAGCGGCTATAAGTTTTTTTTACTATACTGTATGTGTTTTAGTTCTAATACCTTGACTGCACTGTACCAAAAGTGTTTTTAGGTTTAGGTTTACTATTCATGTTTCACTATTGTATTGTAACAAGCGGTTAAAGGGACACTGAACCCAAAAAAATTTCTTTCGTGATTCAGATAGAGCATGCAATTTTAAGCAACTTTCTAATGTACTCCTACTATCAAATTGTCTTCATTCTCTTTGTATCTTTATTTGAAAAGTAAGAATGTAAGTTTAATTGCTGCCCCATTTATGGTGAACAACCTGGGTTGTCCTTGATGATCGGACAGCACCAATAAACAAGTGCTGTCCAAGGTTCTGAACCAACAATTGGCTGGCTCCTTAGCTTAGATGACTTCTTTTTCAAATAAAGATAGCAAGAGAACGAAGAAAAATTGATTATAGGAGTAAATTAGAACGTTGCTTAAAATTGCATGCTCTATATGAATCACGAAAGAAAAAAATTGGGTTCAGTGTCCCTTTAAATTTCAGTTGACATGCAAATTTTATTGCCAATAAATACAGTCTAAAGTTATCATTTACATTACACCTTCACTGCAGATGGCGATTTTGCTTTTAAAATTCCGACAGTGTCAGAAAACCACAAAAAAGTACAGTAAAATGTCTCATGGCGAGATATCCTTCATCAGGTCTCTAGTGTTAGTTAAAGAGACAGGCACAGTAGTGCATATAGAATCATTTTTTAATAAATCTGTTTCTGAGGAAATGATCAGACATTCTTTGATAATGTTATTTGTGTACTCGGCTCCCCTAGCATTGACAGGTAAGCCATTGATATGGAATCTTATGTATAGACACTACATTAAGAGTTTTCAAATATTTATAGATCTTTGTGCTAAGTAACCTGGAGAAGAATCAGCTCATTGCCCGAGAAATGTCAGACTTGGTCATCTACTGCAAACCTACAAGTGAAGCAAAGGACAATTTAGGTATTTATGAATTATACATTGTATACTGCCAGTTTATTTGTCAGGCTTAGTCTTTTTAGAACATATTATTTTAAACAACTTTGCCATTTACTTTTTTTAATCAAATGTTCTTCATTTTCTTGTTATCCTTTGATGAAAAGCAAGTTCTCTTGTCTGCAGTACTATATGGCAGCAGTTTATAGATTAGCAAGAGCACTAGATAGCAGCACTATTCCCTGTTGAGTAGTGCTTCAGACATGTGCACGCTACCTATCTAGATATCTCTTCAACAAAGAATAGCATGCAAATGATGCAAATTGCATAATAGAAGTAAATTGGAAACTTGTTTTAAATTGTATTCTCTATCTGAATCATTAAAGAAAAAACAGTTTCATGTCACTTTAAAGGGAACTATAACTCAAATTTGAAATGAACTTGAATGTATTTTAGGATGTTTACAATACACGTTTTGAGATCCAAAGAGGTTGATTAGTCTCTCTCATATAATTGTTCATGCATTTAATATTGAATAAAAAAACATCTTGTTAACAAAAATTGAACTGAGTTGATGCAGGGAAGAAGTTTCTAATGACTAATTAGACAAATTGCAGTGGACCAGTACATTTTAGTGGTATTTTTCTGTCATTGGCTATTGGTATAATAAAAATGATGTTTTTTTTCTTTAGTTTAAAGGGACATGAAAGTCAAAATTAAAACAATAAAACCCTCAAGCTTACTTCATTCTCTCAGTATCCCTTTGTGAAAAGCACATTTAGATATATTCACAAGTAGGGCACAATATGGCAGCATTGAGCAAATATGGATAATGCCTTTCATTAAATGACACCAAGATTTTTTTTTTACTTTTATTGCCCTTTAAGCTTCAACCAAACTGTTTTATTTCATGTGCTTGACGATGAAGATTCATCTCCTAGGATATTAACTTGCTATTTTCTCAGACATAAATGTATTCCATACTATAACCCAGTGATAAGACCAATTAAAATTAATGTATTTAATTTTGCAATTATTTTAACTGTCTGCTAATCAGTAATTTTGAGGGATGCTGTTGAGGAAGTGTATTTGCTTAATAACAGGTGAACGTTTTTAGACCAATATGTTCTCTTTTTGACACCTGGAGGATTGAAGTGTCACCTACAGATAATGTGTTGTGACATTTTTAACGTCAAATACTTTATTACAATTTATTTGTAAAGTTAATTTTCATTTGTGGTTGACACATTCTGGTTTGGCATGAGGAACATAGTTTTTCAGCGTTGACATTGAACACAAACCAGTTTTCCAAGAAATCTGACTTTTAAACACTATAGTTTAAAAGTAACTAGAAAATAGTGATCACAGTTCTATCTAGATACTTTGTAGAGTTGGGCATTGTACAAAATAACAGTGAATGCTTGATGGAAGGAAGCATATCTCAATTGATATTTACTATGTAGAAGCTATAAAGGTGTAAACACAGATTAGTGGGCCGCTCATTTTTTATTGCTCATTTGCTCTCACTGTAATCAAGGTAAAAAAACATAATGTATGCTTACGAGATAAAATCCTTTCTTTCTGGATAGGGAGAAGTACAGTAAGTCATTCCTTACTGTTGGGAAACACAACACCTGGCCACAAGGAGGAGGCAAATACACCCCAGCCAAAGGCTTAAATATCTCTCCCACTTCCCTATCACCCTAGTCATTCTGCCGAGGGAACAAGGAAAAGTAGGAGAAACATTAGGGTATAAATGGTGCCAGAAGAATAAAATAAATAATAGGGAACCGCTTATAGACAAGAAATAAAACGTGTGGGGGCCTTGGACTCTCTCTATCTGGAAGGAAAGGAATTTATCTGGTAAGCATAAATTATGTTTTCCTTCCTAAGATAGGAAGAGTCCACAGCTTCATTCCTTACTGTTGGGAAAACTATACACAAGCTCTAGAGGACACTGAATGAATAATGGGAGGGAACAAAATGGAAGAGGCAGACGCTATTCTGAGGGCATCACAGCCTGCAAAACTTTTCTCCCGAAAGCTGCTTCAGCCGAAGCAAAAACATCAACTTGTAAAATTTTGAAAAAGTAGGTAAGGAGGACCAGGTAGCCGCCTTACAAATCTGATCCATAGAGGCCTTGTTCTTAAAGGTCCAAGAGGAAGCCACTGCTCTAGTCGAATGAGCCGTTATTCTCTCAGGAGGACAATGTCTCGCTGTCTCGTAAGCTAAGTGGATGACACTCCTTAACCAAAAAGATAGGGAAGTCGAAGTATCCTTCAGCCCCTTACGCTTCCCCAAATAGGCAACAAACAAAGAGGAAGATAGTCTAAACTCCTTAGTATCCTGAAGATAGAACTTCAAGGCGCTGACCACATCCAAATTGTGAAGTAAGTGTTCCTTCAATGAAGAAGGATTAGCACACAAGGAAGGAACCACAATCTCCTGATTGATGTTGCGATCTGACACAACCTTAGAAAGAAAGCCTAATTTAGTATGTAAAACTGCCTTATCTGCATGAAAAATCAAATAAGGGGGCTCACATTGCAAAGCAGAGGCAATAGCAAATAAAAAGAGAACCTTCCTAGATAACAATTTAATGTCAATGAAATGCAGAGGCTCTAACGGAACCTGTTGCAAAACCCGAAGAACTATATTTAGGCTCCAAGGAGGAGCCTCAGATCTAAACACAGGTCTGATCCTAATCACAGCCTTAACAAAGGACTGCACGTCTGGAAGCACAGCCAATCTCTTGTGCAATAAAACCGACAGGGCTGAAATCTGTCCCCTCAGGGAACTAGCAGAAAGGTCCTTCTCCAGCCCATCGTGGAGGAAAGATAAGATCCTGGCAACCTTAACTCTGTGCCAGGAAAAACCACGCTTTTCACACCAGAATAAGTAGGTCATCAACACCTTTTGGTAGATACACCGAGTAACTGGTTTATGAGCTTGAATAAGAGTATCAATGACACTCTCATAGAAAGACTAAGCATTCAATCTCCATGCAGCCAGCCTCAGAGAATCTAGATTTTGATGAACAAATGGACCTTGTATCAGCAGGTCTCTGTGACAAGGTAGCTTCCATGGAGGAGATAAGGACATCCCCACTAGATCCACAAACCACATCCTTCGCGGCCATGATGGAGCAATCAGGTTTACTGATAGCCGCTCCTGCTTGATGTGGGCCCCCACTCGAGGAAGAAGCAGTAATGGAGGAAAAAGATATTTGAGTTTGAACCTCCAGGCCACTGCTAGTGCATCTATTAGATCCGCTTGGGGATCCCTCTACCTCAACCCATACCTGGGTAGCTTGGTATTGAGCCGGGATGCCATGAGATCTATCTCCGGCTTCCTCCACTTGCTGCATATCTTTGCAAACACCTTGGGATGGAGAGACTATTCCCCTGAATGGAAGGATTGCCTGCTGAGAAAATCTGCCTCCCAGTTGTCCACACCTGGAATGTGGATTGCTGACAGCAAACAGCTGCGGGCCTCCACCCACTCCAGAATTGGAGATACTTCCTTCATCGCCAAGGAACTTCTTGTTCCCTCCTGATGGTTGATGTAAGCCACCAAGGTTATATTGTCTGATTGGAATCTGATAAACTGGGACAAACCCAGAAGTGGCCAAGCCTTCAAGGCCTTGAAGATTGCCCGTAGTTCCAAAATATTGATCTGGAGGGAGGACTCCACCTGTGCCTTCCTGGCACCCCAAACAGCTCCCCATCCGGATAGGCTTGCGTCGCTAGTCACAATCTCCCAGGATGGTCTTAAGAATCATCTGGACAGAGCTACCAAGAGAGCGATTCTCTCGACTGGCTGTCTAATACAATCTGTTGAGACAGATCTGAGTGATCACCATTCCACTGCCTCAGCATGTACAGTTGTAAAGGTCTGAGACGGTACCTGGCAAAAGGAATGATGTCCATGCAGGACACCATGAAACAAATCATCTCCATACACTGAGCCACAGAGGGACTCAAGGAGGCCTGGAGGGCAAGACATGCCGAAGTTAGCTTGCAACATTGCTGGTGTGTTAGAAATATCCTCATGTATATGGAGTCTATTATAGTACCCAGGAATTACACCCTGGTACTTGGGATAAGAGAACCATCCATGTGATCGAAGAAGACTGAGAAGGGAAATTCTTCTGCAAGATGAAAGGTGCTTGCACCAGAATATCATCCAAGTATGGGGCTACTGCAATACCCTGAGTTCTGGCAAAGGCTAGAAGAGCCCCCAGAACCTTCGTAAAGATTCTTGGAGCAGTAGCTAGGCCAAACGGAATGGCAATGAACTGGAAGTGCTGGTCCAGTAATGCAAACCTCAGGAACTGAAAGTGTTCCCTGTGGATTGGAACATAAAGGTAAGCATCCTTCAGAAAGATTGTGGTCATAAACTGACCTTCTTGAATTAAAGGAGGATGGACCTTATTGTCTCCATCTTGAAGGAAGGGACACTGAGAAATTTGTTTAAGCACTTTAGGTCCAGAATTGGGGTGGAAAATTCCCTCCTTGTTTGGGACCATGAAAAGGTTTGAATAAAACCCCAAACCTCTTTCTTCGATAGGCACAGGGACAACAACTCCTAAGGAGGATAGATCCCGAATGCACCCTAGAAAAGCATCCAGAATCTGCCCCTCGGCGGATGAGATTTGAAGCCTATCTTGTATTCCTGAGATACCACCTCCAGAACCCACGGATCCTGTATGTCCTTGAACCAGGCTTTTGAAAAAAGAGACAGTCTGCCCCTACATGATACAATCCCAAATCGGGGGCCACCCCTAAATGCCGATTTGTTTTGGGCGGGCTTCTTATTCTGTTTGGATTTATTCCAGGACTGAGCCGGCTTCCAAGTACTCTTGGGTTGCTTGGGCTTGGAGGAGGATTGTTGTCATTGGGATTTGTCAGAACGAAAGGAACAAAAATTAAAAGATTGTCATCTCTAAGACTTGTTCTTCTTATCTTGCGGTAGGAAGGCACCCTTGCCTCCGGTAACCGTAGAAATAATGGAGTCCAGGCCTGGACCAAATTAAATCTTTACCTTGAAGGGAAGAGAAAGGAGTTTGGACTTAGAAGTCATATCCACAGACTAAGACTTCAACCAGAGCGCCCAGCGGGCTAGGACCGCAAAGCCAGAGGCCTTTGCATTTAGGCGAATAATTTGCATGTTCGCATCACAGATAAAATAATTAGCAATTCTCAGAGCTTTAATTGTGTCTTGAATATCCTCAAGGGGAGACTCCACCTCAATGAGTTCCGACCAGTAGGTAGCCACTCCGGAAACCGCGGAAACTGCAGCCGCCGGTTGAAACAAAAATTCCGTATGTTGAAACATACATCTTTCTCAGAAAGGTTTCCGTTTTCTTATCCATTGGCTCTCTGAACGTCAAACTATCTTCAAGAGGTATAGTAGTACGTTTAGCAAGCGTAGAGATAGCACCATCTCTACAAATTCAGTTAAAAGTAAGCGAGGGGGAAAAGGAAGAACCAATTTTTTACAATTCGTTCTTAATAATGTTCGTCATCCTTACTGGCACAGGAAAAGTCAAAGGAACTTTCCTGTCTTCGTAAACTCTGTCTAATTTAGGTATCATAGGTTCTTCAGGCAGCGCAGCCTCTGTAACCTCTAATGTAGACAGAACCTCCTTTAATAAAAAAACGCAAGTGTTCAATTTTAAATCTAAAGGATGGTTCCTCCGTAGCAGGAGGCTTAGACGCTAAGGACTCCGACCCAGAAAATTCACCCTCTGAAGCTACAGATGTTAACTCATCATCGGATAACTGGGACATAATAGCTAAATCCGACAAATATTTAAATGACTCCGGGTCAGGAGAGCTACGTTTTACCTTTCTCTTGCATTTGTTAGAGCGAGGTAATGCACTGAGGGCCGCAGACACTGCCATTTGTAACTGTGCCGCAAAGTCCACATGAAGAAGTACCCCTCCGGATGGAGGATTAGATGTGCTACGGGGAACTGCATGTGGAGTGGATAATGTAGCAAGGGTAGTAATCTAAAAGGATGCTGAGTCCTGAGAGGTAGACGGCTCAGAGGTACTAAGAGCCTTATCAGGCTTGTCTCCCTTCTTAGACTTTATAACGGTGTTAAAGGCATGTGGAACATAATTGAGTGGGCGGGAAAACCACGGCCTCCTCACAATATAAACAGGTATGATTTAGAACAGAAGGAGTACCTTCTATCACGTCAGAGTCCTCCATAGCTCAGGTTATACCCACAGAAGGACACAAATAAAAACATTTTTTTATTATAGAAAACTGCACCTTTATACTCCCAATGGCTGGGGCACTCACCAACATCTAGACCCAGACAGCGAACAGAGGAAACACTCTCCTCAGGTTCAAGTCTCAGCCGGAATGGAGGAAATGAACATAGACCACACCTGGTCACATGGAGTGCAAGACAGTACTTCCCCTGTTATTACAAGTACAGCAAATAATAGGAGCTGTGCAACACTTTAAAAAATGAAAGTGAAACTTAAAAGTGAAATCTGTTTGTTCCAGCCAAAAACACACAGTCTATCAGCCCAAGAAAAAAACACAGAAAGAAGCATGTAAATAATTAATACACTGATTAATTAACCTCAACTGTTCAATAAACCCCTTCAGAGGATATTAACCCTGGATCCTATCAAGGTATAAAGGAGCCACACTGCGGCCCTGTTATAGCGCTTTATGTGTAAAAATTGAAACAATCTTATCTCCAGGATCCAACACAGCCTCTCAATTGTGACAGTCTTATAGCAGCACTCCGGACATGGGCTTGAGTGAGAGAAAGCAGGCAGTGAAACTTGTCAACACTGATTGCTTAGTAGCTGTTAGCAGTAGTCTGGATGGTTTTACAGAAAAACTTTCCCTGCATCTCCAGACTTTCATCAATACTCTCACTGAGAGGTTGACATGACTACTTAAAATAAGAAAGCAAAAGATATTGTTTGGGTAGCGCTAGTGAAAGCTTAGAGAAATGACAATAAAATTATTATTAATAAAACTAGATCTTGTGATGCTATATAGATGTGTATCAAAGCTACATAAATGTCAATGTTTCAAGTGATTACAACAACTTAGGGGCCTAGTTATCAAGCCGTCAACCTCAAATACGCTGGAATTCCACAGCGTATTTGTGGCGAGGCTGATACGCCTTAGTTATCAAAGGCTCGAGACCGGCAAAAGTAGAATTTTGTGACGTAAGCATCGATCCGCCGGACTCAGTCCGACACAGATCGATTCTTACGTCACTCCAGATGTTCCGCACACAAGTGCGGCACATTCTCACTACTTTTGCTAGTTATCAAAAAACTAGCAGGTACGCTCTGCACTTTTACGGCCCAGCGTACCTGGTTTTCAATCCGCCACCCCTGGAGGCGGCGGATCCCATAGGAATCAATGGGAGTCTGACCATAGCGAAAGTACAAATTCGCTGCTGACAGACATCCCATTGATTTCTATGGGAGCTGTCTACACCTAATACCCTAACATGTACCCCGAGTCTAAACACCACTAATCTGTCCCCCCTACACCGCCGCAACTAAATAAAGTTATTACCCCCTAAACCGCCGCTCCCGGAGCCCACCGCAAGCTACTCTATACATATTAACCCCTAAACCGCTGCTCCCGGAGCCCACCGCAACTATAATAAATGTATTAACCCCTAAACCGCCGCTCCCTGAACCCGCCGCAACCTATATTAAATGTATTAACCCCTAATCTGCCCCCCCTACACCGTCGCCACCTATAATAAATTTATTAACCCCTATCCTGCCCCCCACTACGCCGCCGCCACTGTAATAAAATTATTAACCCCTAAACCTAAGTCTAACCCTAACCCTAACGCCCCCCTAACTTAAATATTAATTAAATAAATCTAAATAAATTAACTCTTATTAACTAAATGAATCCTATTTAAAACTAAATACTTACCTTTAAAATAAACCCTAATATAGCTACAATATAAATAATAATTATATTCTAGCTATCTTAGGATTTATTTTTATTTTACAGGTACCTTTCAATTTATTTTAACCATGTACAATAACTATTAAATAGTTATTAACTATTTAATAGCTTACCTAGCTAAAATAAAGAGAAATGTACCTGTAACATAAATCCTAACCTAAGTTACAATTACACCTAACACTACACTATACTTTAATAAATTATTCCTATTTAAAACTAAATACTTACCTGTAAAATAAATCCTAAGATAGCTACAATATAATTAATAATTATATTATAGCTATCTTAGGATTTATATTTATTTTACAGGTAACTTTGTATTTATTTTAGCTAGTTAGAATAGTTATTAAATAGTTATTAACTATTTAATAACTACCTAGCTAAAAGAAATACAAAATTACCTGTAAAATAAATCCTAACTTAAGTTACAATTAAACCTAATACTACACTATCATTAAATTAATTAAATAAACTACCTACAAATAACTACAATTAAATACAATTACATAAACTAACTAAAGTACAAAAAATAAAAAAAGCTAAGTTACAAAAAATAAAAAAATAAGTTACAAACATGTTAAAAATATTACAACAATTTTAAGCTACTTACACCTAATCTAAGCCCCCTAATAAAATAACAAACCCCCCCAAAATAAAGAAAGTGCCCTACCCTATTCTAAATTCAATAAAGTTCAAAGCTCTTTTACCTTACCAGCCCTTAAAAGGGCCATTTGTGGGGGCATGCCCCAAAGAAAACAGCTCTTTTGCCTGTAAAAGAAAAATACAACCCCCCAACATTAAAACCCACCACCCACATACCCCTAATCTAACCCAAACCCCCCTTACAAAAACCTAACACTAATCCCCTGAAGATCATCCTACCTTGTCTTCACTCAGCCGAGCAGCGATGGAACTGAAGTGGACATCCGGAGCGGAAGAAGTTAATCCTCCAAACGGCGCTGAAGAAATCTTCCATCCGATGAAGTCATCATCCAGGCGGCGCTGAAGAAAAGTCTTCGATCCGGCCGATGTCATCTTCAAAGAGGCGCTGAAGAGGTCTTCTATCCAGGCGAAGTCATCTTCCAAGCCGGGTCTTGAATCTTCTTTCCGCCGACGCGGAACCTCCTTCTTCACCGACGGACTACGACGAATGACGGCTCCTTTAAGGGACGTCATCCAAGATGGCGTCCCCTCAATTCCGATTGGCTGATAGGATTCTATCAGCCAATCGGAATTAAGGTAGGAAAATTCTGATTGGCTGATGGAATCAGCCAATCAGATTCAAGTTCAATCCGATTGGCTGATCCAATCAGCCAATCAGATTGAGCTTGCATTCTATTGGCTGATCGGAACAGCCAATAGAATGCGAGCTCAATCTGATTGGCTGATTCCATCAGCCAATCAGATTTTTCCTACCTTAATTCTGATTGGCTGATAGAATCCTATCAGCCAATCGGAATTGAGGGGACGCCATCTTGGATGACGTCCCTTAAAGGATTCTTCATTCGTCGTAGTCCGTCGGTGAAGAAGGAGGTTCCGCGTCGGCGGAAGGAAGATTCAAGACCCGGCTTGGAAGATGACATCGCCCGGATAGAAGACCTCTTCAGCGCCTCTTTGAAGATGACATCGGCCGGATTGAAGACATTTTCTTCAGCGCCGCCTGGATGATGACTTCATCGGATGGAAGATTTCTTCAGCGCCGCTTTGAGGATTAACTTCTTCCGCTCCGGATGTCCACTTCGGTTCCATCGCTGCTCGGCTGAGTGAAGACAAGGTAGGATGATCTTCAGGGGATTAGTGTTAGGTTTTTGTAAGGGGGGTTTGGGTTAGATTAGGGGTATGTGGGTGGTGGGTTTTAATGTTGGGGGGGGGGGGGTTGTATTTTTCTTTTACAGGCAAAAGAGCTGTTTTCTTTGGGGCATGCCCCCACAAATGGCCCTTTTAAGGGCTGGTAAGGTAAAAGAGCTTTGAACTTTATTTAATTTAGAATAGGGTAGGGCATTTTTTTATTTTGGGGGGGTTTGTTATTTTATTAGGGGGCTTAGATTAGGTGTAAGTAGCTTAAAATTGTTGTAATATTTTTAACATGTTTGTAACTTTTTTTTTTTTGTAACTTAGCTTTTTTTATTTTTTGTACTTTATTTAGTTTATGTAATTGTATTTAATTGTAGTTATTTGTAGGTAGTTTATTTAATTAATTTAATGATAGTGTAGTATTAGGTTTAATTGTAACTTAAGTTAGGATTTATTTTACAGGTAATTTTGTATTTCTTTTAGCTAGGTAGTTATTAAATAGTTAATAACTATTTAATAACTATTCTAACTAGCTAAAATAAATACAAAGTTACCTGTAAAATAAATATTAATCCTAAGATAGCTATAATATAATTATTAATTATATTGTAGCTATCTTAGGATTTATTTTACAGGTAAGTATTTAGTTTTAAATAGGAATAATTTATTAAAGTATAGTGTAGTGTTAGGTGTAATTGTAACTTAGGTTAGGATTTACTGTCACAGTCCGCTGCTCATCGCCCGCGGCTTTTTGACAGCTTTATTTGATAACTTAGGCGTATTTTTTCAGGTCCGCGGCGGCGATTTGAGGCGAGCTTAGCGGGCATATTGGGCCGGCGAAGCCAGAAAAGTAGACGGCTTGATAACTACCCCCCTTAGTGTGGTCTTATGCCTCTAAAGACATTAAAACATGTCTGGAGAAAGTTAGCTAGAGAACGATAATAGATGACCAGTGTTAAATACCTTGTGAACTAATCGTGAGATAAAATGTAACGAATAAACATTAGAAATGTGTTGATATTTGTATATCCTAACTAATACAAACTAGATGAATTAATATTTAAAACAGTATAGATTTAATAATTGATGCAAATAAGAACAAATAAAAAAGTATGTTTGTACACACAAGGGGTGCCGGCACCAAATATACTAGTTAAATTACAATAAAACATCAAATTAAAAACATATATTACATGCAATTCATATAAACATATGAGTTGGTAAGTGATCGTAACTTAGTTAATAGCAATTGAGCCACAAAGGAAGAAAGCAGTTCACTTCCAAATGAATTGGTAATGTTACCGTAACTTTGTATTTGGGATTACCGTCCTTTATTATTTAGAAGTCCCGTCTGGTCAGGGAGTATAATGTAGAGCTCTAAGGTGAAGATATCCAATATGGTGTGGAACCGCAAAAAACTATTTTTAAACTTCAAAGCAGTGAAATTGCCAAATTCAGCGGCATCAAAGTGTAGTTTGTAGTTCTTATGAAATGATGCAGGTAAGTCCTGGGACCGAGGTATTTGCTGGCAGCCACAATCTCCTTACGGGCTGTACCTACAGGTCCTATTACCTTTTCTGGTGTTGGAGGTCACAAACTGGAAAGCCGTGTAGATTGGAAATGTTGCCAAAAAACTTGATATGGCTAAGGTCAGTGAAAAGTTGGTGTATAGATCCTGGGTGAGGAATTAAGCATATGTATGCACCGCTTAGAATATTATAAACGGCTTTAATGCACCTCACCTACTATAACCAAAATTAACACAGAGAGTATATTGATGAGCAGATCTACGCATTTCAGCCCGGTAGGCCTTTATCAAGATGCTCATTGTAGTGTGGTACGAATTTAAATATTCTCATGCTGATCCTAATAGGCTGGTTAATGACTCCCACTGGGTGTGTTTCAATCAGGAATCAGCTGTTTCATTAGTAGACTTTATCTTGAACATTGATCACTTGTATATTGAAAACATTTTTCAAAACATTTATCAAAAATAAAATACGTCTTAGCTAAGTTTAGTGTGTTTTTCATTTTTTCTTAAGCAATTTAAAGATATATCGCAAATTGTTTCTTTATGGTATATATGTGTACTTTATAGTATATATCCTTTAGTGTAAATAATTAGCGTCTGTGACAATGTTTCTAATATGCATCAAAGTACCTACATATGGAATCTATATGGTTGGGCCCTTTTAAACTGAAATGGAAGTCCCAGACTAAATAGCAGGTTAACATAAAGGTACTTTTTGTTTTAGAATATATGTATTTAGCAAGAAAAAGAGGTCTTGCTAATAATGTTTTATTTTGTTCATTTTTGAGTGAAAGTTAAACTATAAAAATTGTAAAGTAAATTACTCGGATATAAAAGGATTATCAAGAAAAAATCCTATTTAAAGCGATTTTGACTAGGTGAAATTTAACATAAAAGTACTTTTTATTTTAGACTAAATGTATTTAGCAGGAAAAAGAGGTCTTGTTAATAGAGTTGTGTTTCGTTCATTTTGAGTGAAATTTAAACTATAGAGAATTGCAAATTAGATTAATCAGAAAAGAAGGGGATATTATCAAGAAAAAGTTATCATCAAGAGAAAATCTTGTTAGTGTGATTTTGACTAGTAACGAGTCATTTAAATATAGACTCTTATTAAACGTGATGTGGATTCTATATATTAAGTTATCATAGGTGTTGAGAGTTCAACATAAGATTTGAAAGTTTAGTTAGAAAACCAGGAAAGAGGTATATGTCATAACTAATAACAAGTCATGTTTAATATAGAATTATTGAAATATTGAGAACCATAGAATGTGAAGGATAGTTAGAAAACAAGAAGTGTGAAATAATATATAGATGTGCAATAAATTAATTGGATATGTAAGTGATGTCAGGGTGTATAGAAATCCAGGTGTATAAAATTGTCTATACTTATAAAAGATAGTGTTCAACAGATTATGATAAAATAATAATGTAAAATAAAAAATTATAATAATAATAGTAATAGTAGCAGATAATATTAAATTTATTAATTTATAGCACATCTATATATTATTTCACACTTCTTGTTTTCTAACTATCCTTCACATTCTATGGTGAGTTCTCAATATTTCAATAATTCTATATTAAACATGACTTGTTATTAGTTATGACATATACCTCTTTCCTGGTTTTCTAACTAAACTTTCAAATCTTATGTTGAACTCTCAACACCTATGATAACTTAATATATAGAATCCACATCACGTTTAATAAGAGTCTATATTTAAATGACTCGTTACTAGTCAAAATCGCACTAACAAGATTTTCTCTTGATGATAACTATTTCTTGATAATATCCCCTTCTTTTCTGATTAATCTAATTTGCAATTCTCTATAGTTTAAATTTCACTCAAAATGAACGAAACACAACTCTATTAACAAGACCTCTTTTTCCTGCTAAATACATTTAGTCTAAAATAAAAAGTACTTTTATGTTAACTTTCACCTAGTCAAAATCGCTTTAAATAGGATTTTTTCTTGATAATCCTTTTATATCCGAGTAATTTAGTTTACAATTTTTATAGTTTAACTTTCACTCAGAAATGAATGAAATAAAACATTATTAGCAAGACCTCTTTTTCTTGCTAAATACATATATTCTAAAGCAAAAAGTACCTTTATGTGAACCTGCTATTTAGTCTGGGACTTCCATTTCAGGTTAAATGGGCCCAACCATATAGATTCCATATGTAGGTACTTTGATGCATATTAGAAACATTGTCACAGACGCTAATTATTTACACTAAAGGATATATACTATAAAGTACACATATATACCATAAAGAAACAATTTGCGATATATCTTTAAATTGCTTAAGAAAAAATGAAAAACACACTAAGCTTAGCTAAGACGTATTTTATTTTTGATAAATGTTTTGAAAAATGTTTTCAATATACAAGTGATCAATGTTCAAGATAAAGTCTACTAATGAAACAGCTGATTCCCGATTGAAACACACCCAGTGGGAGTCATTAACCAGCCTATTAGGATCAGCATGAGGATATTTAAATTCGTACCACACTACAATGAGCATCTTGATAAAGGCCTACCGGGCTGAAACGCGTAGATCTGCTCATCAATATACTCTCTGTGTTAATTTTGGTTATAGTAGGTGAGGTGCATTAAAGCCGTTTATAATATTCTAAGCAGTGCATACATATGCTTAATTCCTCACCCAGGATCTATACACCAACTTTTCACTGACCTTAGCCATATCAAGTTTTTTGGCAACATTTCCAATCTACACGGCTTTCCAGTTTGTGACCTCCAACACCAGAACAGGTAATAGGACCTGTAGGTACAGCCCGTAAGGAGATTGTGGCTGCCAGCAAATACCTCGGTCCCAGGACTTACCTGCATCATTTCATAAGCACTACAAACTATGAAACTACACTTTGATGCCGCTGAATTTGGCAATTTCACCGCTTTGAAGTTTAAAAATATTTTTTTGCGGTTACACACCGTATTGGATATCTTCACCTTAGAGCTCTACATTATACTCCCTGACCAGACGGGACTTCTAAATAATAAAGGACGGTAATCCCAAATACAAAGTTACGGTAACATTACCAATTCATTTGGAAGTGAACTGCTTTCTTCCTTTGTGGCTCAATTGCTATTAGCTAAGTTACGATCACTTACCAACTCATATGTTTATATGAATTGCATGTAATATATGTTTTTAATTTGATGTTTTATTGTAATTTAACTAGTATATTTGGTGCCGGCACCCCTTGTGTGTACAAACATACTTTTTTATTTGTTCTTATTTGCATCAATTATTAAATCTATACTGTTTTAAATATTAATTAATCTAGTTTGTATTAGTTAGGATATACAAATATCAACACATTTCTAATGTTTATTCGTTACATTTTATCTCACGATTAGTTCACAAGGTATTTAACACTGGTCATCTATTATCGTTCTCTAGCTAACTTTCTCCAGACATTTTTTAATGTCTTTAGAGGCATAAGACCACACTAAGTTGTTGTAATCACTTGAAACATTGACATTTATGTAGCTTTGATACACATCTATATAGCATAGTTAGGGGGGCGTTAGGGTTAGACTTAGGTTTAGGGGTTAATAATTTTATTACAGTGGCGGCGGCGTAGTGGGGGGCAGGATAGGGGTTAATAAATTTATTATAGGTGGCGACGGTGTAGGGGGGGCAGATTAGGGGTTAATACATTTAATATAGGTTGCGGCGGGTTCAGGGAGCGGCGGTTTAGGGGTTAATACATTTATTATAGTTGCGGTGGGCTCCGGGAGCGGCGGTTTAGGGGTTAATATGTATAGAGTAGCTTGCGGTGGGCTCCGGGAGCGGCGGTTTAGGGGGTAATAACTTTATTTAGTTGCGGCGGTGTAGGGGGGACAGATTAGTGGTGTTTAGACTCGGGGTACATGTTAGGGTATTAGGTGTAGACAGCTCCCATAGAAATCAATGGGATGTCTGTCAGCAGCGAATTTGTACTTTCGCTATGGTCAGACTCCCATTGATTCCTATGGGATCCGCCGCCTCCAGGGGTGGCGGATTGAAAACCAGGTACGCTGGGCCGTAAAAGTGCAGAGCGTACCTGCTAGTTTTTTGATAACTAGCAAAAGTAGTGAGAATGTGCCGCACTTGTGTGCGGAACATCTGGAGTGACATAAGAATCGATCTGTGTCGGACTGAGTCCGGCGGATCGATGCTTACGTCACAAAATTCTACTTTTGCCGGTCTCGAGCCTTTGATAACTAAGGCGTATCAGCCTCGCCACAAATACGCTGTGGAATTCCAGCGTATTTGAGGTTGACGGCTTGATAACTAGGCCCCTAAGTTGTTGTAATCACTTGAAACATTGACATTTATGTAGCTTTGATACACATCTATATAGCATCACAAGATCTAGTTTTATTAATAATAATTTTATTGTCATTTCTCTAAGCTTTCACTAGCGCTACCCAAACAATATCTTTTGCTTTCTTCTTTCTTGGGGTTGGTCTTAGGAGATATTCCAACCTTTTGGGTTAGCTTTTTAGAGATAGAGAGTGTTAGTATCTTTAACACCAATTTTCCCATATGACTACTTAAAACTCCAGTCTTATCTCAAAGGGCATATACCCTTTTTCAGGACTCTCCGTATCTTCTGACACTTCTCTGACACCTCCTAACATGACGAAAGGCAAAGAATGACTGGGGTGATGGGGAAGTGGGAGGGATATTTAAGCCTTTGGCTGGGGTGTCTTTGCCTCCTCCTGGTGGCCAGGTGTTGTGTTTCCCAACAGTAAGGAATGAAGCCCTGGACTCTACCTATCTTAGGAAGGAAATAAGCTTTGTCAGTTTAGTGCTGGTATTGCAAGTTTAAAGTAAAAAGCTAGCGTGCAATAGAAATATCTATTTAAAATAAAAAGAAAACAATTTCTAAGTGAAGATGATAGGAATGTGAAATATTTATATTTAAAAAAAAACATTAAAATTGTTTTAAAATTATATTGCATATTTCAAAGTGTTTGAATGGGAAGTGTGTATTTATGTGTGTTTGTATGTACATGTGCACATACATATTCACCTATACACATGCATACACATATACACACATTTATATACACACATATTTAGACATACAGGTAGAAAACCCTTTATCCCAACTGCTTGAGACCAGAAAAGGTTTAGATTTTGGAATAGTATGGATTTATTAATACCTGCATGTTTAACAAGGGTCAGTTAGGGGAGGTTATGGGACCAAGTGTAAACAACAGTTTCTTATGTCATTCAGACAATATTCAAATGTCATACAGCTTATACATGCGGTAGTTTTATATCCTTTTGCTTTTAATCCCTTTATGTATCAGTAGAATGTTTAGGCAGTCCCAAGATTTGCTAAATAAAGGAATCTCATTACCCTCTGAGTTTTGAACGTACTTATTGTCGAACAACAGCAGTTCTAGGATCTAATTTATGGGGGCTAACAAAGATGGTTAAAAAGCTTAAAGACACAGCAAACACAATATATAGCGCTCAACTAGGGTAGTATATGTGCGTTTGGAAGTGCATAGCACCCTGATAGAACCCCCACTGTTGCCAACAATTCACAGAGGCCTCCTCTCTGTAGCAAGCTTGAGTCCACACTGTAAATTTGCAGTTGTGAGGCTGTCGGGTGGTGTCATGGCTCTCATCTACTTCCTCCACTCCCCTGTAGCTGGTGGGTGATGTCATGGCTCTCATCTACTTCCTCCACTCCCCTGCCCTATTCAGAATTCTGGACTCACCAAAGTGACTTTGCAGCTGTAATGAGAACTGGCAAAGCTGGTTAGTTGAGCAGGTAGAATTGTAAAATGAACACCCCTCAGTGGAAAGAATGAAGTGCTGTATATGTGAGGCAAACTATCTGCAGTGGTAAGGTCAGTCTCTGTATAGTGGAGTAGGATTGTGCCCAATTCTACAGTATTGTCATTCTGAGCTGATATGAGACAGTTTGGATTCATGGGTGTACCCCCCTCCCACTTTCAGTTCTTCTTTATTAAGCTGGTTAGGGCATAATTGACATGCACGTTGGATATGGCAACTACAAAGCTCCTTTAGCTGGCAGCCATGTTCCAGTATGACTCAACTCTTCTCTCCAAGCGTAACTAGAAAATATCTCTAATGGCAGGTAGCATTCTTATTACTCCATATACAACTTATAAATGTTCCTAAAAAATTTTATTTCAGTTTTTCAGTGAAAATATATGGGTTGATCACAGTCTATAATTTGATTATTATCTGAATGGCAAATAAAGAGTTTTATTATTAGTTTTTTTTTGTGATAACTGGAAAAACACACTTACACTACCAGCCAACATTGAGAAATCATTATTTGCTGAGAACAAACAAAATATTATTATCAACACCATAATTAGTAATAAAACTGCAGTGTTTCTGTATATTTTTTTAAAGTGGCATTGAAGTTACTGAACTATGTACTGATAATTACTTCACTTTGGTTTTAGAAAGAGCAGATTTTCGAGAAATACGATCTTTTGTTGAGAATAAAGCAGAAAGCATTGCCAGGCAGAAACCCAATGAACTGTTGCAATACAATCGTAAGGCACTAACCAGAATCTACCCTAAAGGGCAGAGAGTTGACTCTTCAAATTATGACCCATTGCGCCTCTGGCTGTGTGGAGCTCAAATGGTAGCTCTCAACTACCAGACTCCAGGTAAGGATATGCTAATCTAGGAATGTGTTTTAATTGCATTTTAATTCCAATCCATTTGAAGGGCTTTTTTTAAAGAGCTTAACACACATTTTTGCACATTTTTAAATTTCTAGGCAATTATAATCCATCAAATACCTGATTATCAAATGGTTTCCAAGTGGTTTCTTCCCTATGATCTGAGAGATCTCAGAAAATGTTTAATCTTATGAATTTGTGTTATTGGTTAAAGGTACACTTCTCTAATTTGTTAGACTCCACAAAGGGGTTAAAGTAAACATTTCAGCTCTAGAGCTAAGCACAGCCAGTGATTAGTGGGATTGTGGGTCTGTTGATTTTACTTGTGTTCATGGGGCATATCTTGCTTATTTCCCACTGAATTTTTTTTTTCTTCTTATTTTACTTTTTCATATCTACTCAGTCAGAGCATAAGAAAGACTAATTTCCAGTGATATATTCAAAATTCAGGCCCTGAACACCCTTAAAATGTAATACCATCAAAAAGGAAGCTAAATAGTATCTATATTTGGCAATAATGTTTCATAAGAGATTGAAAAACATTTAAAAAATATTTGCATGAAGATTACAAATTGTTTCCTGGTTAATTCAGTTAATAGATAAATATTTAAAGGGATAATCTATTCAAAATTAAACTTTCATGATTCAGATAGAGCATGCAATTTTAACCAACTTTCTAATTTACTCCTATTATGAATTTTTTGTAAATTCTCTTGGTATATTTATTTGAATGTAAGCTTAGGGGCTCGCCCATTTTTGGTTCAGCCCCTGGGTAGCACTTGCTGATTGCTAGCTTCATTTAGACACCAATCAGAAAGCGCTACCTAGGTGCTGAACCAAAAATGGGCCGGCTCGTAAGCTTATATTCCTGCTTTTTCAAATACAGATACTAAGAGAATGAAGAAAAATTGATAATAGGAGTAAATTAGAAAGATGTTTAAAATTGCATGCTGTATCTGAATCATGAAAGTTTAATTTCGACTAGCCTATCCCTTTAAATAGCCTAATTTATAACATTTGTTTGACTGAAGGGTTGATAAAGCTTTGTAGCAGAGCACAAAACTTTTAGTCTATGTCAATAAAAGAATTTACCATCCTGGCTTTTATGCTAATACACACAATATAAATGTAATCACAATAGATTCACAACTTTTTTGTTACCAGTTATATATTTGTATTATGAAGGTTAAAACACTTGCATTGTTCACTGTCTTCCTTTCCTCTCTTTTTTCCTCTGCTCTCCCTTTCTTTCCCCTTTCAAATGAAGCTTAACAGTGACTTTTATTGTCATTTTAGATAGATACATGCAGATAAATAATGCTATGTTCGCCTACAATGGGCGTTGTGGCTACATCCTGCAGCCTGAGTGTATGAGGCAGGATTTTTATGACCCCAGTGATTCAAAAAAGCAGCTGCAAATGATTTTGACCATAAAGGTAAGAAATATACCTGTACTGTTGTAGTGAATAACCTTTTCACTACTGAACCATGTTTAATCCCTTGCCAATGCCATTTTGTGACGTTTGCACTCTTTGCATTCAAAGATACTTTTCAGCATTTATCTTTTATGTTAATTATTCACATAGATCATATGTTGTTTTCAGCAAACAATTTTTTGTAGCCTATAAAAAACATTATGGAATTGTTTCCAATCTTGCAGATTGTATTTATCAGCTGTTTTGTGGGACCCAATACAAAAAGAACCTTCAAACGAAGGGTTTCTTCTCTATCAAATAAGGAATCAAATATTACTCTAAGATGCACATGAGGGGCTTGATTGGAGCCGAACTCCAGATCACTAAAAAATCCTTGGTACCTAAAGTTGCTGGTCACTGTTATATTTTCAGTGATGTATAAAATTGGCAATTGTTTAGTACATAAATAGTAAACTGTTACATTATCACAAAATCAAAATGGAAAACGTTTCCTGTTTTTATGCACTAATGAGAGATGTGACACTTTATATTGCCTCAAATTCATACAAATTTACACTAAAAGCTCCAAAACGTATTTTCCACATATAGTAATGATCAAATCCAGAATATTTTACGTCACCTGCCTTAGTATATTAAATATATATATCCTACTATATGCAGTAGGATTTTACTACATTTTTTCATATCACCTATTATATATTTATATATATATTTACTCCCACAATACAATCTGCAATATTTCTTTATTGGAAAGCCATACTGAAATGTAAACTGACAGTCTACTCCAGAATTTTTATTGTTTAAAAAGATAGATAATCCTTTTATTACCCATTCCCCAAATTTGCATAACCAACATGGTTATTTTAATATCATTTTTACCTCTGTGATTACCTTTTATCTAAGCCTCTGCAGACTGCCACATTATTTCAGTTCTTTTGACAAACTTGCATTTTAGCCAATCAGTACCCTCCACAGTAACTCCACAGCATGAGCACAATGTTATCTATATGGCACACATGAACTAATGCCCCCTCGCTGTGAAAAAATGACAAATGCCTTGAGATAAGAGGCGGCCTTCAAGGGCTTAGAGGTTAGCATATGAGCCTACCTGAGTTTCATTTTCAACTAAGAATACCAAGAGAACAAAGCAAATTTGATGATAATAGTACATTGGAAAGTTGTTTAAAATGACATGCCCTCTCTGAATCATGAAAGTTTAATTTTCACTAGACTGTCCCTTTAACTAAACACATGATTTATTAACAAACACTATTAAAACTGTACATATGTATTTGAGAACAGCAACTGTCCCATGTAAGAAGTATAATTACTATTTTTAAGTGTTTCCTAAAATACAATTATATTTTATTTTCTTCTTAAATGGAAAGAGTCCACAGCTGCATTCATTACTTTTGGGAAATAAGAACCTAGCCACCAGGAGGAGGCAAAGACACCCCAGCCAAAAGGCTTAAATACTCCTCCCACTCCCCTCATCCCCCAATCATTCTTTGCCTTTCATCCCAGGAGGATGGCAGAGAAGTGTCAGAATTTTTAAATTTTGTTTTCGTCTCTTATGGATTGTAGTACTCTTCGGCATGGGACAGGAGTTTTAAGTAGTCCTGTCAGTCTCTCAGTGAGGGCTTGGATGAAAGTTAGAGTCCAGAGAGGTAGGGAGTTTCTTTCTCCGAAACCATCCTGACTCATATTAACAGCTCCTCAAGCAATCAGCGTTGTTGAACTTCGCTTAGCTGCCTGCTTTCTTCTCTCAAGTGCATGGCGGAGGCAATGCTACTATCCGTCACACTTGAAGGGCCGTGTTCCTGTTACACGGCGTAGATCCCGATAAGATCGTTTAATTTGACTTTATTCGTCAATGTACTGTAAAGTGGATGTTTTCCGAGAGGCTACCACCTTGCAGATCTAACTTATACATAAGGGTCTCATTGAGTCTCTTTTAGTATCTTGGAATCGAGGGTTAATGTCTCCTGAGGGGGGTTATTGAACAGGGTAGTTTATAATCATGTTTGTTATGTAATTCAACCTGCTTATGTGTGATGTTTACTGGGCTCGTGGTTGGAACATTGAGGCCTTCGGAAGTGACAAAGCCTTTTGGTTGGGCGCGCTTTTTTTTGGACTGTACGGTTTTACTTGTGTTCATGTGTGGCTACGTTCCATTCCCCATTTCCGCATTCCTGACCATGTGGCGAAGGATATATACTAGTCCGCAGGGGTCTGGTCATAGGAGGTGGTGAGTGCACCAGCCATTGTGGGTGTCAGGTGCCGTTTTTGTTTTACTACTTTAGTCCATATTTAAATATCCTCTATCCAGTTATGGAAGATTCTGATGCTGAGACTGTGTTAATTTCAGTTCAGTTACGGAGGATTCTGATACTGAGACTATTTTGATTTCAGATTCAGATTCTGTGTCCGGTGATGAATCCGGAGTGGTCTTGTTGACTCCTGTCAACAAGTTTTGTTCCGTATGCCATTTCAGAGTGCTTGGTTCCTCGGGCTTGGGGAATCAAGGGACTGCTGAGCCATCCGCCTCTGGGGGTCCTGTCCTGCAAGAGGCGAGTTCCCTACCAAATCATACTTCTGCACATGTGGGTAACCCAGATAATGATTCCTCCATGTGGGGTGGTGTATTTCCCCCGGAGGTTGCAGCACGTTTTCGCTTCCACATAATGTTGGCGATTGTTCGTCTGCAGAGTCCAGACATTTATTTGAGAATGTGCTCATGCCCTATTGTTCTGGGCCTTCCACTTTGGGGAGGGCCTCTACAGTTCCCCGCGGGGGTATCTGTCCCTGAGTGTTGTGCCTTTTGTTACAGGATTGTGCTCCTTCGCGTGTTGCTCAGACATGTTTTTCAGTTATTGAATGACCCTATCGTTACCAGTTACGGGGATTTTCAGTCTGATAATTCGAATGGTGCACCTCATTAGACATGTGGGGATGAAGTAATCTCCTGATTGTCATTTGTTTGAGATCTTTCCCAGTTTTGTAAGATAGGGCTCCATTTGGCTGGTCCTGCGGGTCGGCCTGTGTCTTTTTGGGCGTTAACCTCCGGGTTGCCTTATATTTTATTTATATCCAATGGGATGTCTTTTATTTGTTTTTTATTCCTTCGGGAACTTTCTGGGATTGATACTCTTTATTACTTCTTCGGAAGTTGTTTTGGACATGTTAGTCCTATGGTTTTTCCCCTACGAGGGAGAATTTATGCAGCTTGCCAGTTGGGACCCTAGGTGCAGGCTGGTCCTGTCGGGTTCGTTCAGTCTTGTGGATGTTCACACATGTGGCGCTCTTCTGCTCAGCTGGTTCGGTAGAAGCGCAGAGTGCTCAGGTTATCATTGTTTTTCATGTTCAACTAAGCATTCAAGAGGACCTGTGGGTCCCTGAGGCGGGAAGGATTGTTTCACTCCTTATAGCCTTCAGTCATAGATGGCCGGGCAGGGGAGTTTCCCGCTGTGTCACTCTATCTGACATCTGATTTCATCAGAACCTAGAGCCTCCCCCATGAGGTGGAGGGTTGGAGGGCTTAACGCCCCTTACCGCAGTTGAGTGGTTTGGCCTTCATCTTTTAGGCCTCTGTATTTGTCCTTTTTGGCTTAATCCAACAGCTTGTACAGGATAGCTGTCTATCATGCGGAAGGTTTGCAGTTTGAAACCAGTTGCAGCTCTTCCCACCTTGCAGGTATACACGTAAGCTGTTTATAGTGTTTCTAGATGCAGCTTTTACTCTTTGTTGTGTACTGTCTGTGAGTTATAATAGACCTTTGGGTGTTCTTCCATTATATCTGGGTGAGTTGGATCTCCTTTTAGGGATCTTTGTTTCTGGGTGATGGTTGTTCCCTGTAGGGACTTTGTTTAGCTTGGGGTTTTCCAGAGCTGGGTAGGTTTAGCGCCTTTCTCTTCCTTGTGTCCTCTGTTTGAGCGGAGGTGATAGGGAGACTAGTCCTACTAGTAGGATTTTTTTGACCTCGAGGTATCACTTGGTTGTCCTGAGGTTTTGGGAAGTATCTTTATATGACTTTTAGCCGTGTTCCTTGGAGCGTTGGACTTTGGATAGGGGTGGTTCCTTCCTTTGGTCGGGGCTTTCGAGTTCTTCTTGCTATCCGGATTCTCTGGATATGCATCTATATCCCTTGTGTCTGGCTTTTTGGCCAGATGGGGTGTTTAGTTCTAGGGTAAGGTTTACCTGAACTATTAGGTGCCCAGACCTGTTTTTCTCCCTGAGACTTGCGGTTGCTGAAGCTTCGTTGGCCTGTTTCCTGACCCAGTTTTAGGTGGTTTTGGAATCTTGGATCTCAGAGCTGGTCAGGGTGTTCCATGGTTGTGGGAACTTGGGCCCAGATGATTCTCAGTGGTCTGGGGTTCAGGCTTCAACCTGTAGCTGTCTAGGGACAGAGTGGTTCAGTTCCACCTTCTTCCATCTACCTGACTGGGTCATGGTTGGCCAGGTTTTCAAAGTATTTTTTACTCGCCTGTGTCATCTTGTGGTAAGCTGTGTGACTTGCACCTCAAGGGTTGTTGGTTCATACCCAACTGCTGATGCTGAATGTCCACTTTCCAGTGCGCCTTAGGGTTGCATTCCCCTGGTCAGCTTGGCTGTGCCTTTGCTTGGCAAGCTATTTGTAGGGGGGTCCTTTTCTAGGACATCTGTTTTGGGAATTTATCTTCCCATTAGCCAGTGCCTTTGGGCCTTGATGAGTTGTTGCCCTTCCGGCATCATCCCTTTTTTTTAGGGGACATTCTCCTCCCTATGGAGATGGAGTCCTTGCTTGGGGCTTCTCATGGATGGGATTGGTTCCCCATGGGGTCTTGCTGGCTCTAAGTCAGACTTGTTGGGCCTTTATTTGAATAGATCCTTCGGTCTATGGCCTTGCTGTCTGTTTTCAGAGTCGGGTTGTTCCCCTGTGTTGGATCCCTGACTTGGTTGGTCCAGCTGGGTGTGGATCTGTGGGTCAGGATGGCTGAGTGGTCTAAGGCTCTGAGTTCGGGTCGCAGTCTCCTATGGATGTGTGAGCTTGTTGAGTCTATCCTGTTAGCTCAGTCTGCTAAGGTATAGATTTTTCTTTCACCTTGCTCCATTGATTTCAGAAGAGGGTTTACAGTTCTTCGGGTTGAGGGTATGCTCTCCTTCTCGGGGGGCCTCGATTGAGGTTTTGTGTTCCCCTCTTTAGGGACCTGTGTGTAGGTCCGGTGATTTAGGTTGCCTGGAGCGTGCCCTATGTTCGGGGGTTGCTTTTGCAGTCTGTTTCTTGCTTGAATGCTTCTTCTTCCTCGCAAGTACCCTCTGTGATGTCCTGTTATGGTCTCTGTGTTCTCAATCTTGGGGTTTTTCACCTGAGTGTATTACACACTTTTTCATGGTTGAATACCTTGGTGTTCTATGGTCAGACACTAGGAGGAATTTGCCTCTTCAGTTCCATTCCATGCTTGCAGGATGTTTGAGAGACATCTGTTCTGTCTCTGTGCCCAGGCTTATCCTGGGTTTTGCTTGGTGTTGGCATGGCCTACTTTCCCTGTTTGGGTCCGTTTGGGTCTCTGTGAGCTGGGCTCACTCTTGGAGGTGTTCTTTTTTGTATTAGGGGACCTTTCAGTTTCTTCTGTCCTCTTTTGCCTTGTCCCCTTCATTTGTGGGGGGGTGAGTGGTGGAGGACTGTTTGTTGGGTGACGGTGTCTCCTGGAGGACTGTTGGCTCAGGCGAGTCCATTTGCGGTCTCTGGTTTGGCTTCTGGACTAACTGCGAGTCAGTGTCATTGGGGCTTTTCCTCTTAAAATACTCTCGGCTTCGGACGAAGCGCTTTTTTATATTGGGTAGAGGTTCAGGCCTGGTGCCCTCAGTATGGGCCGCCAATTGTACCCTCCCGTCTTTGCATTCAGTGTCCTCTATACCTTTGGTATTGTTTTCCCAAAAGTAATGAATGCAGCTGTGGACTCTTTCCATTTAAGAAGAAAAACATAAATTATGCTTACCCGATAATTTCCTTTTCTTCTGATGGAAAGGGTCCACAGCTCCCCACCCGTAATTTTATGTGGGGCGTCCTTATATTCTTCTGGCACCTTTCACCCTGATATTTCTTCTACTGTTCCTTGTTCCTCGGCAGAATGACTGGGGGATGAGGGGAGTGGGAGGAGTATTTAAGCCTTTGGCTGGGGTGTCTTTGCCTCCTCCTAGTGGCCAGGTTCTTATTTCCCAAAAGTAATGAATGCAGTTGTGGACTCTTTCCATCAGAAGAAAAGGAAATTATCAGGTAAGCATAATTTATGGGGGTTTTCCTGCCACCCTGCAAGAATTAATTTATATTTGCTTTTGGTGTGGGGATTACTAAATGTTGAATAAATGAAGGCGGCACTATTAATTGGTTTAGGTCATCTTTCAATATAAACCAACATTTTTTTTTATTTGTAAATGTTACAATTGATCTGAATAACTTGTTTTGCTTTACAAATTATAATTTTAGAAATTCAATGCATATTATATTAATACAATGAACACGCTTATTATTATTGAATTTTTCTTTTCTTGGTATTTACACTATAAACATTTCACTCTTTTCTATCTCCAGATAATAGGTGCTCGTCATTTACCCAAACCAGGTCGAGGTATTGCATGCCCTTTTGTTGAGGTAGAGATATGTGGCGGAGAGTGGGACAATAGTAAACTGAAAACAAGTGTTGTGAGTAAGTACAAAGCAAAGATAATATATATTGCAGTTTTATGTAGGAAAAAGAAAACAGAATTGACTTTCTATATAAAATACATAAAACTTTACTGTGTCCCCCCCCCAAAAAAAAAAAAAAATTGGACTTAGTTATATCAAATTCAATGCAGACATGTTTAAAGTTTTAGTTTCTCAATTTAAAAGTCAATCAAAAATGTATGGGTAATTAGAATAGCCAATCATTTATTTGGTTGTAATTATTTTTTTTCTTATAGACAAATTTATGGGGGATTAAGAAATAAATGTACTTGGTTGTGTTCACAACTTTTCCAGCTACTGTATGTGTACTAGGTATGCATAACAATTTTGCTACCACTGGTTTGAGAAGCAAAAACTGCTTCATTTTTTCCTCTCTGCCACTACAGCAGTGGCGAGATCAATCACACCGGTATTTGCTCATTTTCTGGCTTCTTATTATAGTCAATTGTTGTGGTTTCTACAGATTAACATACATTTTCTGCTAAAAAAACAAAACACAATTCCAATGGACATTAAACTTAAAATGTTGTTCCCCATAAAGTTCTACATTAAAAAAAAATTGCTAGAAATGCTATTGATTGTGCTCATATTCCAAGTCCAAAGTTGTTGTTTTTTTATTTCTCAAGTGATAATCTTGGGCATGTTAATATCTGCATTGCTAATAGTGCTTCCTCTTCTATTTATTAAAAGTAAAGGTTAAAACACCATTAATATCTTGTGGGTAAACTTCCTACAATGTTACAACTCAAAAATAGTGGAATTCGTAAAGATTTGTAACCACCCCTCATCACTGTCACTAATTAAGCTCCATTATAATCTAGGGAACACCTCTATCTTGTAATCATTTACTTCTCGGCACATAGGACAAGTTCTACTGGGAAGTATAGCAACATTATAAGAACACATTTAAAACCTTACAAATGAAAAAGAAAAATCCTGTTGAAAAGCTTATCCCAATTTTTAATTAAATCAAAACCATATACTTTAATGATATTTTTTCTACAACTCTTGGTGCGTACTAATTAAAAGAATTCACGTTTAAACAAATATTGATGTACAGACTAAGAAAACCCATCTGATAATTTGCATTGAGACCACACACCAATGGAAAACCAGTTCATCAGACCATATAAAACCATATAAAACCCAAAAAAAACAAATCACACGTTTATGAAATTTGTAAAACTAAATTTGATCATGAATATCTATCATGGTACAAGTAAAACCTGAGCTTTAATATGCTGCCTCCATGTTTGTTTATCTTTTAGATGACAATGGTCTGAATCCTGTGTGGACACCATTTCAGCAGCAAATGATATTTGAAATACATGAGCCTGACATTGCATTTCTTAGGTTTGTTATGTATGAGGAGGATATGTTCAGTGACCCAAATTTCATGGCTCAGTGTACCCTTCCCATTAAAGGATTAAAACCAGGTATGGTCAAATATAATATTAAGAAAGGGCCTCATTGTCACATATGGAGGAGCGTATATGAGCTGAAGCCTTGTAGTTTACAAGTATTTTAATTTTTTTTTAGGTTACCGATCAGTCCCACTTAAAAATGGTTACAGTGAAAGCATAGAGCTTGCCTCCCTTCTGGTTCACTGTCAAATACAGAAAAACTTGGTAAGCATTCACTATCTCAATGTTGATAAATTATCATTGATTATGGAACCACTGCCCATTTTAAGTATATAATTACTAGTCTAGGTCTATAAAGCATCACAGAGCTCAGAAATATCAGCCAACAGTTGTTCATTTAAGCATTTTCGAAGTTGGATTTAAAGAGGACTTATTGACAGAATTTAAACTCTGCAGATATAATATTTTAAAAATGTTAGAACAGAAACATTGTTTATTTTCATAAACCAAATTGGTGTCATAGCTTTTCCCCAAATAGAAATCTATATTGTCTTAAGGATCAGCATGGTTCCATAATATTAACCATTTATGGAACTTCCATGATGTCTTTGGTCACTATTATAGAACATCTTACTTATTATGGGCCAGGTTACAAGTGACACGCTAACAGTTATGCGCAAGCGATATCTGGTTTACCGTGGCTGTTTGCTTGCGTAAGGTTTACCACTCATATTACAAGTTGAAAATAAACGTGATTGCTTGAACACAATTGAATTTAATGTGCGTTGGGATAGCGCAACCTCAGAGCTCTGGTTAACTGTTTTGTAAAACAAAACATATAAAAAATATATTTAAAAGTACAGTTACACTAATAATAACACCATCTTATAAAAAAATATTTATAAAAAAAAATATTGCCCAAAAAAGTTATAAGGGCTCAAAGATATGAGGTCTTAGGCAAAGGGCTTTAATATAGAGATACATACATACACATGCCTAAATATATATATGCATGTGTGAATAAATATATATATACTGTATGTGTGTGTATTTATATGTGAGTATATGTATTTGCAGACATATATACACATATAATCAAATAAATACGGAAGTAAACATATATAGACATATATATATATATATATATATATATATATATATATATATATATATATATATATATATATAGATAGATAGATAGATAGATAGATAGATAGATAGATAGATATATATATGTGCATTGGAGCCCTTTGCAGTCAAGTAGATGAAAACATTAAAAAGCATATTTATGCAATATTCATATTTAATAAAGTGTTATACTGTGTCCTTAGCATAAATAAAAAGTGGAAGATTCTGAAGTATGTATAGAATTTGCGGGAAGAAAATTGTTTTGATTAAGGCTAACCTTGCCGAAAGAGAAATAGGGAGGGACATCCATTTTATAAGATTACGGTTATAGTTTGAAAAAAAGGGGGCCAAATTCAAATCATACCATTTTGCAGAAATCTTGTTAATTTTAATTCCTAAATAATTGATTGTGTCTACAACTTTGAAAGGGGCATCCATAATCTGAGGATTTATTTTCCCTAATCCATAAAATTTCAGATTTTAAGGGATTGATTCTGAACCAAATTGCTCCGTTAGTGTGAGAAATGTTTTAATTGAGTTTTTTGTGTTACTTAAGAATAATAGCAGATCATCTGCAAATAATGTAAGTACAACTTTAACCCGTCTCACTGTGATACCTTCCAGCTCGCTACGCAAGAGAATAGCAAAAGGTTCAAGCGCAAGATTAATGACAGCGGGCACCCTTGTCTGGTTCCTTTTCCCAAGATAAGACTCTCAGAAAGTTCATAGTTGATAAAAAAAATTGACATTGGATTCTTATAAATGCTCTTAAGCAGGCTTAGAAAGTTTCACTGATATCCAAATGCTGTAAGGCACGTAAAAAGATTATTCCAACCTATTAGATCAAAAGCTTTCTCCGCATCAACGGAGAGAATAGCCAAATCTGTTTTGATCTCTATGCCCCTTCCCTTCTTCTTATTCCAAAAGTAGTCAACTATGGATAAAGTTTTGCGGATTATCTTAGCTATGTTCCTGCCCTTCATGAAGCCCACTTGGTCTTCATGAATCAAAAGACCCAGATGCTTTTTCAATCTGCAATAATGACCATAAGAAATTTATAATCCAAATTGAGAACGGATATGGGTCTGTATGATGTCAAGTATTGTGGATCTTTATCTTTTTTGGGGGATAAGAATAATTGTAGAGCTTGTAAAATATTTAGATGGTATTTCGTTATCCATAAAATATTTATTGTAAAGATCTACCAAGCATGAAGGAATATGTTGTATTAAAATCTTATACAGTTCTGCAGGAAGATGATCAGGTCCTGGGGCTTTATTTAATTTGCTTAATTTAATCTGTCTGATCACTTTGTCCCATGTGATAGGTTTATTTAATTCCGCCAGATGTCTGGTTACTTTTGGGGTTACAAGTTTAAACCAGAAGCCCTGTTTGTTCTGGGGATCTATGTTGTCTAGCTTATAATTTATTTTATATTGTTCTAGAAAAGCTTTTCTGATTTCTATAGGATCTGTGGTTACCTTCTCACCTATCTTCAGAGATTTGATTGCTCTATTGGCTTGCCTGTTCTTAACTAGTGTTGCTAAGTATTTGGCTGATTTACCATAAGAGCCCGCAAACTTCGCCTTTACTTTTAGATCCTCCTGGCACGTTTTATGTTTTAAGAAAAGATCCCTCTCATGTCTAGAGTTAAGATATTTCTCCCACTTGCTTTTAATTGGATTTGTTATGTACGCTTCGTAACTATTTCTTAACTGGTTTGCAAGTTGAATTTCCAGCGCTTTTGTTTTCTTTTTCCACTTACAGAGATATGCCAGGATAAAAATTTCTTGGGTTTTGATTTGTACCCCGCATTATTGGCTGCGTACTGTAGCTACTTATCCACTAGCCAGTTTGAAAAGTGAGCAGTATTCGATAAATATTTGGGAAAAAAGAAGCTAGAGAATCTGGAGCCCGTGTTCCTTTCCAAGAGAATTTGCAGGGAGATGACCGCGTGGTCGGAAATAACAATATCTTTGATTTCTGCTACAATCTTTTGTTTAAAAAGAGCATCTGAAACAAGAAATAGGTCTATCCATGAGAACGAGCCGTAAGTTTTGGATTCGCAGGAAAATATTCTCTGGTCGGGATTCTGTAGTCGCCAGATGTCATAAAGATTTAAATCCGTAGTGAATTGTTTAAGTATCTGCACAGAGCTCTTCTCGCTCCTCCTTCAGGGCTAGGCTTCCGAACGGCTGTAATATATACCTCCTCTGCCTCCCAAAGTGTATGCAGCTTCCGAATTGGCTCATTTAGATCATGATAACCAACCACCTCCTTAGTTTCCACCGGTAGCGGCTCAAGCTGTTGCGGTTTCATGGTGACTCTCATCTTGCTAGTAAGAGCTTGCCGGCGGTTTTCAAGTAAGAGCCCCAATTTGTGAAGTGCGGATATTATTCGCCGTTCCATAGTATAGGTTTCAAGGCAATTAAAGGGTAAATGATAGATTTCTAAGTAAAGAGAAGGTGCTGGCGTCCTCAATATGGCGGCTCACTCCATGTCGCAGTCACAATAGGCAGGAAGGTCTCTGAGTTTGTTGCGTTGTCAACCATTCTTTTGTAGTGACCTATATCTTGTGTCCTCTTGTTCTACCACATGTTAATAGTCAATTGTTGGGGAATAAAGATCTTGACATGTCAAAAATATAAGTATTTTGCAGACAAATTCAGGAGCTCTAGTGTGCCACGTCTTGCTGTTTCGGCTGCTGGCCCCGCCCCCCCCCCCCGAGTTCAAGTGTTTTAAAATCATCTTTCTTTTAATCGGGGAGGTGATACCTCCTACATTCCAGGACAATATATTTAATTTTTCGCTAGACATAACCAGTCAGAGAACATGCCCTACTAAAAAATTCCTTACGTGGAATCCACGTCATGGTGAGGGCTAGTGTGGGGTAGAGTTGGGGATAAAAAAAAAAGAAAAACACACAACCACAAAGAGAATCTTGTTGTGCCACATTTAAAAAAAGAGGAAAGGACATTCTAATTAAGATTACTGCACTCGATATAAAATTGAAATGCACGGAAGAGAAGAGACGCACATTTCAGGAGCTCCTAAAAAAATAATTGATTTGGGGGCAAAAGTAATAGTTTTCAACTTAACATCAGATCTAGGACTTCACTTGGGCAGAGCAATCTGTATAGAAATCCATTTGCAGAGATTCAGAACTTATTAAGGTATGGGAGGACTGTGAATGTTGATCCTACAGACGCAGCCTGCTTTGTGTTGAACTTAATATTACGCATTTAAATATGGAAGACTTCTATCGACAGGCCCTAGCCCTGATTGCCAGCTTTGCAGAGAGGATACAAAACAACATAGATGGCTTGCACTTTGTGAGTAATTTAGATGATCTGCGGACAACTGATGCGCTATATACAGTGGCAACTACCACAAACGCTACTGATCCGGCAGATCATATGTGGGAAGTCACTGAGGAGAATGAAGATCCATTTGAGGCATTGCAGATCAAAATCCCTCCCGTGAAGAAACAACAGACGGGGAGAGCATTATCTGAACCCTGGTTTGCGTGTTTGCAGAGGACAGATGATCCTGAGCCTAATTACGCCAGACCAGTTACCTGTTGCTCCAGAGTTTACCCCGGAGATGACTTACTCAGCGCCAAACAAGCTATGGATACAGGTCCCATTAGGACAATGGTAACCCTATCCTCACAGCTTATTGCTTCAGCATTGAGTCATAATCTTTGGACACTGGACACAGATGCATCCCTACTCTTGCCTGATTTCAGATTTGGCCAGGTGGGAGACCCGGGTTTGTGGCCATGTGCGCAGAGTGTGTGCGTGGCTTACACAGTCGGCGGCCATGTCTGGGAAGCTCTCCCTCTACTTTGTGATGTCGGTGCTTGGCTCGATGCGACGGTGACATATGCACGGGCTGAAGAAGGGCTGTTTTGTAGATGCAGCGCTTTGGTCCTAGATGGCTTTGGGGATCAAGTGTTCCAGGGTGAAAAACTATCGTTAGGTCTTGGGCTGCCTTTGACCTATTTTGAAGCAGGCTAGTATGGCCAATTAGTGAAACATGGTTCTGAATATCTCTTGAACGAACTTAGCTTTAGTTGTTTGCATATTATCTTATCGTTAAACTTTTATGTTGAAGTGTTATAAAGTGGACTATCTTTCTCAAAAACCCTCTTAGTCACCTATGGACTTGTGAATGTGGACTAACCCTTCATTATTGATATCTCATTACCAGTGTGAACACTCATTACAGGAAAAATGGGGCTACTATCTATGTGTGGGCTAAGCGTGAACATAAGCTATTTATTTGCACAGCCTTATTCTAGTTTAAATTAGTGGCTTACATTCGTGTTCACTATATTATGTGTGTATGTTTTACTGTGCTGATTGTATTAGGTCCTATAGAACTATATCGTTTGAGCCATATATTTTAAAACAAGTTATAATGCAGAATTTGGCTTTTAACTAATATTCCTGGGTATAAGATGCAATAGCCATCTTCCACCGCTAGAGGGGAGTCATGGTTTAATTATAAATTGTTTACCATAATGTTTTGTGCTCAATATTCTTTGTGCCCCCATGCCTTGCCTTTGGGACCATGATATCCATAATTATGGCACCTAAGTGTTTCTCAAAATAACTTTCTATTTAGAGAATACTTTGCATAAGGTTCCCAGCTGTTACACAGGGACTAAGTGGATGCAATTATACCCACTACCTACTACTTCAATTCCCCATATGTGTGTGTGTGTCCCTATATATATCTTTTCCTCCTATTTTCCTATAGCATGGGTGCAGCTAGTGGCCGAGGCTGCACCTTAACATTTCTTATACACAGTACTGTAGCTGCTTTATAAGGTATAATTGTTTTGCCCCATCCCTTATAATAATAATATCCCTCCGTTGGTATCACCTAATTTGTACAGACGTGTGTCGTTTGTCCCCACATTTAATTTAATTTAATTTATATTTTATAGATTCTATGACACTTAGCTAGTTCTCTCTGACATGCTTATTAGTATGGTTATTAACCAATAACGCTTATCTGTATACATTCTGTCCTGGGGCATAGGGCCCGTGCCCCTAGGTCTGATCTTTATTGCTAGTGTGTCATAGTGAAGCCACTATATGGTATTGACTACATCTTTCCATTATAGTTTACTGATCAACTCTAAGACAATGTACCCCACATTGGATCTCTACCCCCTACAGTACTTCTATGCTAACTTCCCCATGGAGGTAACCGTTAGCCCTCTTCCCAATTAATAAAGCAAAATAAGGGTTCGGCTATATGGAGTTCAACATATAGGTGTTTACTCATGGTTGATACTGCTGGATAAAATGTCTAGACCATATTTAGTTGACAATCTCACCATATCATTATATGCCATCTATGTGACCTAGTTTTCTAACTTAATATTTCTGTTGCTCCCATAAACAATTTCTACTCCTTTTTTTTATTATATTTATATATAGCTCCCCCCTCTCACCAATACACTCTGGCATCCGTAAATATGCCTGATGTGTTTTAATGCGGTTTCCCTAGATAAATACCGCAAATGTAATCATATTTTTCCTTATATATTTATTTCCCCCGCTATAAACAACTTATATGTTATTCTTCTTTTCCATGCGGGAAAATGTTCTTTTATACAGTTATAGTATAATATTACTTATATTCATTGAGGCAGCAACCTGATAAGTAATTCAGACATGGTAACAACCTTGTGATGTTTTTTCATTTTCATATTAGCAGGTTGTTTATGTTTAGTTCTCTCTGTTGTTTATTATATTACTGCATTTCCCTATGCAACACTTATGTAAAGAATTGGGCCCAAGAGGTCTCAAAGGCTCATTAAGGGAACTACTTCTCAGAAAAAAGTGAAAATACGAGGTTCTTTCTTTTTTTTTCTTTTGATTGTTAAATACTAGGCTACAACAATAAACTGGATTGTAAACATATGTTAGGATATTTGATAGGCTCCTGTACTAAACTCAAGGTACTATGTAAATGGAGGCAGCTCTTATATGTTTATTTTGGATACATAATGTAAAATGTTGTGGTACTACGATTTATACCTTGTTTAAGATGATAATTGTTTGTACGCCTATATATGAACCTCAATAAAAACTAAAAAAAAAAAAAAGATTACTGCACTCATCATTAATTACCCAGTCCAAGCTCTGTACATAGCGTTAGAGCTTCCGTGGGATTTTTTAAAACTTGCGCCTGACCATTTATTTCTATCAGGATTTTAGCGGGGTACACTATTCTTGCGAAGTATTCTTCATTGATGAATTTGTGCAGAAGGGCGCCATTTCCATTCTCTTATTTTCCGTCTCTGCTGAAAAGTCTTGAAAAAGAAGAATTTTGTTTTGTTCAATTATACATTCTTTAAGTTTCCGATAATGTGTTAAAATATTAATCTTATCTTGAAAGTTTAAGAACCGAATCATTATTGGGCGACCTTGATTTTTAGAAGCTGAGTTTTGTCTTACTGTGCCCATTCTATGAGCTCTTTCAACAGCTACCGGTGTATTGATGGAGAGGCCTAGTGCTTGCGGAAGTTGGGCTGAGGCAAAAAACAAGAGATCTTTGAAGTTGAAGCCCTCTACATCTGTCATCAAATCTTCCATATTGGATACCTTCGTCTCTACTTCTGATATTCTTCCTGAAAATTGCCTTATTTCCGTAGCTAGCCCAGTAATCTCGCTTTTAAGCTCTGTTTTAAGACCTTCAAATTGTGGTGTAATGAGATCGGATATTTGTTGTAGTAGAGTTTTACTGTCTAGAGTACCAGTCTGCATGTCTTCAGTCAGTGTCGCGCTAGAGTCTGAGGTTTTAGGTGTGGTCCTTCTGTCTTTCGTTTTAGAAGGCATGGCGGGGGATTTTTGGGTTATATATCTCTCCATTCAAAGAGCCTCACCCGTGAAACTAACGTGTAAATTGTGTTAATCTTATATATCTCAATTCCCTTCTCCCTCTAAAACTGGTTGTATCAATACTTCTTTGAGCGTGGAGTAAAAAAAAAAAGTGAAAAAAGTGCAAGTTTCCCCCCTCTGGGAAAGCGCAATAATTAACCATCTATTACAAGTGGCTGGTTATTGCTTCTGCGACCTTGTGGTATCAATTAGCTCTATGAAAATTAATCAGAGATTAGATCTCTGGTTAATTTTCTAAAAGTGCCCCAAAATGCCCTCAAAATAGAGGGCATTATAGTTTTTATTAAAAAAAAAAGTAGCATTTTTTATAATAAAAAATAACTACGCTAGGTGGTTTTGGGGCTTTAAAGTTAGTAGGAGTGGGCAGTTAGAAAAAAAAAGTCACTTAAAAACTGCCATTTCATTGTGGTCTAGGGGAACTGTGTGTTCCCATAGACCGCAATGTAAATATAAATGTATACGATTATATACATATATATTTAGGGGTTAATATGTGTAAATACACATATTAACACATAAATATATATGTATATATACATATATAGTTAAAAATGCTGGCCATTGCTGGGCTACATACCTCCTTCACTGTGTGTGGTTCTGATGCCGTCTGTGACGGCATCAGAACAAGGCTCCCATAGGAGCCTATGGAAGCGTGCGCTCGTGAGAGCAATGCTTCCTAGCAATGCGAATGCGAGCTCGCATTCGCATTGCAATTGACTTGTAATACCAGAGCACATTGAACTTCAATCCTATTGGCTGATTGCATCAGCCAATAGGATTTTTTCTACCTTAATTCCGATTGGCTGATAGAATTCTATCAGCCAATCGGAATCTAAGGGACGCCATCTTGGATGACGTCACTTAAAGGTACCTTCATTCAGTAAGAAGACTCCGGATGAAGAGGATGCTCCGCATCGGATGTTTTGAAGATGAACCCGCTCCGCGTCGGATGGATGAAGATAGAAGATGCCGTCTGGATGAAGACTTCTGCCCGTCTGGAGGACCACTTTGCACAGATTGGATGAAGACTTCTCCCGGCTTTGTTGAGGACTTCGGCCCGGTTGGATGAAGACTTCTGCTGCTTCCTTGAGGATGGATGTCCAGTCTTCAGAACTGTAAGTCGATCTTCAGGGGGTTAGTGTTAGGTTTTTTTAAGGGTGTATTGGGTGGATTTTATTTTTAGGTTAGGGTTTGGGGCTGCAATAGGGCAATGGGGAGCTTAGTTTTTTTTAGATAGTATTTTATTGGGGGGGTTGTTTGTGTGGGTGGTGGGTTTTACTGTTGGGGGGTTGTTTGTATTTTTTTTTACAGGTAAAAGAGCTGATTACTTTGGGGCAATGCCCCTCAAAAGGCCCTTTTTAAGGGATATTGATAGTTTAGTTTAGGCTAGGGTTTTTTTATTTGGGGGGGGGGGAAGGTTATTTTGATAGGGCTATTAGATTAGGTGTAATTAGTTTAAATATCTTGTAATGTGTTTATTATTTTATGTAATTTAGTGTTTGTTTTTTTTGTACTTTAGATAATTTAATTTATTTAATTGTTGTTAATTTAGTAAATTTATTTAATTATAGTGTAGTGTTAGGTGTTATTGTAACTTAGGTAGGTTTTATTTTACAGGTACTTTTGTATTAATTTTAGCTAGGTAGTTATTAAATAGTTAATAACAACTATTTAATAACTATTGTACCTAGTTAAAATAAATACAAACTTGCCTGTAAAATAAAAATAAACCCTAAGATAGCTACAATGTAACTATTAGTTATATTGTAGCTAGCTTATGGCTTATTTTACAGGTATTTAGTTTTAAATAGGAATTATTTAGGTAATGATAGGAATTTTTAGTTAGATTTATTTTAATTATATTTAAGTTAGGGGGTGTTAGGGTTATACTTAGGTTTAGGGGTTAATAAATGTAGGTAGGTGGCGGCGATGTTAGGGACGGCAGAATAGGGGTTAATAATATTTAACTAATGTTTGCGAGGCGGGAGTGCGGCGGTTTAGGGGTTATTATGTTTATTATAGTGGTGGCGACATTGGGGGCTGCAGATTAGGGGTTCATAAATATAATGTAGGTGGCGGCGGTGTCCGGAGCGGCAGATTAGGGGTTTAAATTTTTATTTTAGTGTTTGTGATGTGGGAGGGCCTTGGTTTAGGGGTTAATAGGTAGTTTATGGGTGTTAGTGTACTTTTTATAACTTTAGTTATGAGTTTTATGTTACGGCATTGTACCATAAAACTCTTAACTACTGACTTTTAAATGCGTTAAGGGATCTTGGAGGTAGAGGGTGTACCGCTCACTTTTTGGCCTCCCAGGACAGACTCGTAATTCCCGGTGCTATGAAAGTCCCATAGAAAAAAAACTTTACGAAGTTTACTTAAGTCGTTTTGCGGTAAGGCCAACGAAGTGTGCAGTGCCCCTAAACCTGCAAGACTCGTAATACCAGCGGGCATAAAAAAGCAGCGTTAGGACCTCTTAACGCTGCTTTATTACCTTAACGCACAACTCGTAATCTAGCCAATAGTTAGTCCCACTAAAGATTGACCTGGACTACATACATCACTTGGTTATAATTCCCAATATACTTTTATATATCAATTCACATTCCAAATTACACTGACTCATTTCATGGACAAATACCCCTATAACCATATAATTGTTAAGAAAAATCAGCATCTGTATTTTTAATTTAAATATTCCTTGAGAATAATACTCCTAATCCAGGTTTTGCTATAAGAGGGAGTGAACATGATACAAAATAAGACAATTATGAAGTTATATAAAACTATTTTATATTCTAAACATTTGAACACATTAGATACATTTCATACCCTAAACATTGGTATTTTATACAACTCGATATCTAACAAAGTGCAGCTACTTATATAACATTTCCTAAATTTTTGGAATATGTTCCTATAATTTTATAACTCTGTTTCTGCTTATGAAACACATTTAAACCATAACAACACTCCTTTTTCATACAAGACAATTATTGCAATGTTTATAACTCTTTAAAATAAATTGTAGAAAATGTGAATGGCTTATGTCCCTTTATGACAATATATTCACAGCTAAAATGCCATATACACTGAAATCTATTCCATACTATATTTTCTCACAGGAATGGCCATTTGGAGGGGCCATTTATCCTCTTCAATATATTTGACTACCCTAAATAGAATTTTTCATTATATGGAAGAAGGTGAAGAAATATTTTTGATGAATCTATAGTGAATCATGAAGTTTTACAACCATTACTGTCAGACTGTGTGCCAATGTAATCTGAATGTTAAATGAAAGCAAAATCTGAGGCCCTATCCATCTGCTCTGTGACTTGAAAAATCCTCAATAAAGTGGTATAATTTAATAGTAGGTCTGTTTTGATAAAAAGCACATCTGCAGGCACTTAGATGGGAAATGTAAAATCATAAAATCCTACAGATGGTTGAAAAGCTGAATATTCTAGGTCTTAGTGGCAAAAAAGCTGTTTTAGCTACTAACAAAATCTAAATTACGCTTCTGATTATGTGGTCAGGTAGACTAGGTCATTTTTAAGGAATAACTTTTTTGATGGCTGAACTATTACATTTTTTTAAAAACAAAACAATCCTGTTTTATTACACTATTACTAAATGTATCTGCAAATGGTAGTTATATCACATTTAAAAAAACAAAACATATTGTAGGAACTTTATGGAAAAGGCATTTACAAAAATGTTATATATTGTTTAGACTTGCACACAAAACTTTTACTTTCAACTTGTAACACGCTAAGTCGCGCGTGCAAAAAGATTACTTCTAGCGGTATTTACGCATGAGCGGGAGCGCTAAATACCGCTCCACTTGTAATCTAGTCTATTTATTGGGTACATTCCTCTGTATCTGAACCATCTCTCTGTTCTAGAGTTGGCTTGTTGTCTAGAATCCAATGGTTTGCTTTTATATGCTGAACTACAATAGGCAAGTACTAATTCCTTGCCGTTGTGATTGAGTTCCACATATAGGCAAGCTTGATAATTACTACTAAAAATGGCCCAGCAAAAATACTAGACATGGGGAAAACATTAAGACTGTATCTTCGAAAGTTAAAACATTAAAAAACAAAAACAATTGGTTAAAAAAAAATAATAAACAAAATATTGCCCAGCCTGAGAAAGTACCCTCTCTAAGCAGATGATCTTTGAATCAGCATTCCCAGTTATATGTACATATGCTTTATGCACAGAAAAACTGAACAGCAATAACTTTTACTATATGTATTTTTTGCTAACACGTGTATTGGAAAAAATGGAAATAAATTAATAATTAAGTTCAGATAGATGTAAGGGTTAAAAGTAGTGGTGGTGCAAATAATCATTTATTTTGATCAACCGCACTAAATTTTAAGCTGCCTTTCTCTTGTTAAGTGTATCCAGTCCACGGATCATCCATTACTTATGGAATATATTCTCCTTCCCAACAGGAAGTTGCAAGAGTCCACCCACAGCAAAGCTGCTATATAGCTCCTCCCCTAACTGCCATACTCAGTCATTCTCTTGCAAGCCTCAACATAGATAGGAGGTCGTGAGAGTCTGTGGTTTTTTTATACTTAGTTTATTCTTCAATCAAAAGTTTGTTATTTTTAAATGGCACCGGAATGTGCTGTTTTTCTCAGGCAGTATTTGGAAGAAGAATCTGCCTGCGTTTTTCTATGATCTTAGCAGACGTAACTGAGATCCATTTGCTGTTCTCACACATTCTGAGGAGTGAGGTACTTCAGAGGGGGAATGGCGTGCAGGTTTTCCTGCAAATAAGGTATGTGCAGTAAAATATTTTTCTAGGAATGGAATTGACTAAGAAAATACTGCTGATACCGAAGTAATGTAAGTAAAGCCTTAAATGCAGCGATAGCGACTGGTATCAGGCTTATTAATAGAGATACATACTCTTATAAAAATGTGTTTTAAAACGTTTGCTGGCATGTTTAATCGTTTTTTAACGTACATTGGTGATAACACTGTAATGTTGGTATAGCCTTAAATGCAGTAAAAGCGACTGGTATCAGGCTTATTAATAGAGATACATACTCTTGTAAAAATGTGTTTTAAAACGTTTGCTGGCATGTTTCATCGTTTTTTAACATATGTTTGGTGATAAAACTTATTGGGGCCTAAGTTTTTTCCACATGGCTGGCTTAAATTTTGCATAGAAACAGTTAACTGAAGCTTCCCACTGTTGTAATATGAGTGGGAAGGGCCTAATTTAGCGCTTTTTTGCGCAGTTAAAATTACAAAATGAATCATCCAGATTCCCTCAGCAGTCCCATGAATACTACAGGACATTTCTAAAGGGCTAAAAAGACTTCCAAAATCGTTTATAGGGAAGGTAATCCACAGCTCTGCTGTGGCAGTTTGTTGTGTCTGTTTTTAAAAACGTCTATGTCGTTTTTTTTATCTGTTTTTTGCATTAAGGGGTTAATCATCCATTTGCAAGTGGGTGCAATGCTCTGTTACCTTATTACATGTACTGTAAAAATTTTGTTTGTTTTACTGCCTTTTTTCACTGTTTTTCAAATTTTGACAAAATTTGTTTCTCTTAAAGGCACAGTAACGTTTTATATATTTGCTTGTTAACTTGATTTGAAGTGTTTTCCAAGCTTACTAGTCTCATTATTAGTCTGTTCTAACATGTCTGACATAGAGGAAGCTCTGTGTTCATTATGTTTTAAAGCCATGGTGGAACCCCATCTTAGAATGTGTACAAGATGTACTGATTTCATGTTAAACAATAAAGATAATTTGTTGTCTTTAAAAACATTATCACCAGAGGATTCTGTCGTGGGGGTAGTTATGCCGACTAACTCTCCCCACGTGTCAGACCTTTTGACTCCCGCTTTAGGGACTCACGCTCAAATGGCGCCAAGTACATCAAGGGCACCCATAGCGTTTATTTTACCAGGGGATTCTGTCGAGGGGAAAGTTATGCCAACTAACTCTCCCCACGTGTGAGACCCTTCAACTCCCGCTTCAGGGACTCACGCTCAAATGGCGCCAAGTACATCAAGGGCGTCCATAGCGTTTATTTTACAAGACATGGCAAAGGTGGTGAATAATACTCTGGCAGCAGTATTAGTCAGACTACCTGAAATTAAAGGAAAGCAGATAGCTCTGGGGGTAGATACAGAGCATACAGACGCTTTAAGAACCATGTATGATAATACCTCACAATATGCTTAGTCTGTGGGTGATTTTTTTTTTTTTTTTTTACTCAGGGAAGATGATTTAACCTGATTCTGATATTTCTACATTTAAAATGTATGCTTGAGAACCTCCACTTGTTGCTCAGGGAGGCTTTGGCTGCCCTGAATGAATGTGTACAATCGCAGGGCCAGAGAAATTGTGTAGACTGGATAAATAATATGCAGTGCCGGTGTGTACTGATGTTTTTCCAATACCTAAAGAGGTTTATTAAAATTTTTTTTAATAAGGAATGGGATAGACCAGGTGTGCCGTTCTCTTCCCCTCCTATTTTTTAGAAGAATGTTTTCTAATAGTTACGACCACACGGGACTTCTGGCAGACAGTTCCTAAGGTGGAGAGAAGAGTTTCTACTCTAGCTAGGCGTACCACTACATCTGGCGAGGACAGTTGTGCTTTTTAGATCCAATGGATAAAAAATGTTTATTCAACAGGGTTTTATCCTGCAGCCCCTTGCATACATTGCTTCTGTCACTGCTGCTGCGGCGTTCTGGGTTGAGTCTCTTGATGAGGCTTTACAGTTAGCGACTCCATTGGATGAATATATTTGACAAGCTTATGCTAGCCAATTCCTTTGTTTTCTGATGCCTTTGTTCATTTGACTAGACTAACGGCTAAGAATTCTGTTTTTTACTATACTGGCGCGCAGAGCGCTATGGCTTATATCATGGTCAGCTGTCGTGACTTTAATAAATAAGCTACTTAACTTCCCTTCAAGGGGCAGACCCTATTCGGGCCTGGTTTGAAGGAGATTATTGCTTATATCACTGGAGGAAAAGGTCATGCCCTTCCTCAGGATAGGTCCAAATCAAGGGCCAAGAAAGGCCTAATTTTCATGCCTTTTAAAACTTCAGGGCAGGTGTGGCATCTACTTCCTCTAAGGCAAAACAAGAGGGAATTTTTTCTCAGTCCAAGGCGGTCTGGAGACAATCGGACCTGGAACAAAGATAAGCAGGCCAAGGAGCCTGCTGCTGCCTCTAAGGCAGCATGATGGAACGGATCCCTATCCGGTAACAGATCCTATAGGGGGCAGATTTTCATTCTTCGCCCAGGCGTGGGCAAGATCCCTAGGCATTGGAATTTATATCCCAGAGATATCTTCTGGATTTTCAAAGATTCCCCCCCCAAAAAAGGGGAGATTTCGCCTTTCCAATTATCTGCAAACCAGATAAAGAAGGAGGCATTCTTACATTGTGTACGAGATCCATCCAGTTCCAAGAGAGGAACAGGGACAGAGTTTTTACTCAAATCTGTTTGTGGTTCCCAAGGAGAGGGAACCTTCAGACCTATTTTGGATCTAAAGATCTTAAAAAAATTCCTCAGAATTCCGTCTTTTAAGATGGAAACTATTCGTACCATCTTAACTATGATCCAGGAGAGTCAATAGAGGACTACAATGGATTTGAAGGATGTTTATCCTCACGTTGTGATGCATAAAGATCACCATCGTTTTTCAGGTTTGCCTTTCTAGACAGGCATTACCAGTTTGTAGCTCTTTCCGTTGGGATATCTACAGCCCCAAGAATCTTTATGGAGGTTCTGGGGTCACTTTGGCGGTCCTTAGGCCGCGGGGCATAGAAGTGGCCCCTTATTTAGACGACATCCTGATACAGGCGTCAAACATCCAAATTGCCAAGTCTCATACGGACGTAGTACTGGCATTTCTGAGATCATATGGGTGGAAAGTGAACAAGGAAAGAGTTCTCTATCCCCAATCTCAAGGGTTTCCCTCTTAGGGACTCTGATAGATTCTGTAGAAATGAAAATTTACCTGACGGAGTCCAGGTTGTCAAAGTTTCTAAATTTCTGCCGTGTTTTTCATTCCATCCGCGCCCTTCGGTGGCTCAGTACATGAATGAAATCGGCTTAATGGTAGCGGCAAGGGACATAGTTCCGTTTGCACATCTACATTTCAGACCGCTGCAACTATGCATGCTCAGTCAGAGGAACGGGGATTACACACGGTGACTATGTCGGGTCCATCTGTCCAAGGGTATGACCTTCCGCAGGTCAGATGGGACAATTGTTACAATAGATGCCAGCCTTTTAGGTTGGGATGCAGTCTGGAACTCCCTGAAGGCTCAGGGATAGTGGACTTAGGAGGAGACCCTCCTTCTAATAAATATTCTGGAACTGGGAGTGATATTCCATGCTCTTCAGACTTGGCCTCAGTTAGCAACTCTGAGGTACATCATATTCAGTCGGACAATATACACGACTGTGGTTTACATCAGCCATCAAGGGGGAACAGAAGTTCCCTAGCGATGTTAGAAGTCTTACAATAATTCACTGGACAGAGACTCACTCTTGTCTATCAGCTATCCATATCCCAGGTGTTGAGAACTGGGAAGTGGTTTTTCTAAGTCGTCAGACTTTTCTTCCGGGGGAGTGGGATTTCCTCCGGAGGTCAAGACCAAGCAGGAGAGGGCTTTGGTGTTTTTGTCAGCGCCTGCATAGCCACGCAGGACCTGGTATGCAGATCTGGTGGACATTTCATCCTTTCCATCACGGTCTCTGCTTCTGAGACAGGTCCCTCTACCTCAGGGTCCTTTCAACCATCTAAATAGAATCAATCTGAGATGGACTGCCTGGAGACTGAACGCTTGATGTCATCAAAGCATGGCTTCTCCGAGTCAGTCATTGATACCTTAATACAGACATGAAAGCCTGTCTCTAGGAAAATTGAACATAGATATGGTGTAAATATCTGATTGTTATGAATCCAAGGGTTACTCATGGAGTAAAGTCTGGATTCCCAGGATATTATCTTTTCTCCAAGATGTTTTGGAGAAAAGGGTTGTCAGCTAATTCCTTAAAAGGGACAGATTTTTACTCTGTCTATTTTTTTTTGCACAAGCGTCTGGCAGGTATTCTAGACGTTCAGGCATTTGGTCAGGCTTTGGTTAGATCCAAGCCTGTGTTTAAAACTGTTGCTACACCATGGAGCTTAAACCTGGTTCTTAAGGTTCTTCAAGAAGTTCCGTTTGAACCTTTTTTGTTCCATAGATATCAATCTTTATCTTGGAAAGTTCCTTTTGGGTAGCTATTTCCTCGACTCGTAGAGTCTCCAAGTTATCTGTGTTACAATGTGATTCTCCTTATCTGGTCCTTCGTACGGATAAGGTAGTCCTGCGTACCAACCTGGGTTTTTTCCTAAGGTGGTATCTAACAAGAACATCACTCAAGAGATAGTTGTTCCATGCTGGTATCCTAATCCTTCCTCAAAGAAGGAACGTCTATTACACAATATTGGACGTGGTTTGTGCTTTAAAGTTTTACTTACAAGCTACTACAGTTTTCATCAAACGTTCACCTTGTTTGTTGTCTATTCTGGACAGAGGAGAGGTCAAAAGACTTCGGCAGCCTCTCTGTCTTTTTGGTTAAAAAGCATAATTCATTTAGCTTATGAGACTGCTGGACAGCAGCCTCCTGAAGGGATTACAGCTCATTCTACTAGAGCTGTGGTTTTCACTTGGGCCTTTTTTAAATGTGGCTTCTGTTGAACAGATTTACAAGACGGAGTCTTGGTCTGCGCTTCATACTTTTTCAAATTTAACAAATTTGATACCTTGCTTCTTCGGAGGCTATTTTTGGGAGAAAGGGTTTCTTACAGGCAGTGGTAACTTCCGTTTAAGTACCTGCCTTGTCCCTCCCATCATCCGTGTACTTTAGCTTTGGTATTGGTATTCCATAACTAATGGATGATCCGTGGACTGGATACACTTAACAAGAGAAAACATAATTTATGCTTACCTGATAAATTTATTTCTCTTGTAGTGTATCCAGTCCACGGCCCGCCCTGTCACTTTAAGGCAGGTAATTTTTTCATTTGAACTACAGTCACCACTGCACCCTATGGTTTTTCCTTTCTCTGCATGTTTTCGGTCGAATGACTGAGTATGGCAGTTAGGGGAGGAGCTATATAGCAGCTTTGCTGTGGGTGGACTCTTGCAACTTCCTGTTGGGAAGGAGAATATATTCCATAAGTAATGGATGATCCGTGGACTGGATACACTACAAGAGAAATAAATTTATCAGGTAAGCATAAATTATGTTTTTTACCAACTCTATGGTCATTTTAGCCATACAATTGCAGTTTGCCATAAATGTACATGAGTAAATCTAACTCCTTTTTAATATTTAAGGATAATGAAGAAGGACTCTACTCCTCAACACGTCAGTTAAGAAAGAAACAGACAGACCATGAAGTGTTTCTTTATGATACTCAGCAGAACATGAGAAACCCCAGCCGTGATGCATTGTTAAAGCAGTTTAATGTGAATGACAGCAAAGGGAGTCCTAACTTGGATCCCAGCAATAAAAGGTATGGATAAAACTTTTGTAAATGCATAATAAAAATTTTTGGGTATATTTTTGATAAAAAAAAGTGTAAATACCAACAAGAACTAAAATAACAGCATATTAACAGGGATGCTTAATAGCAATCACCCTTTTCCAATAACTACATTTAATTGACCCCATAGATAGGAAATAATCTAAATATAGGAATCAGCTAAAAGACAACTATCAATTTGTTTATGATGCCATATTGTATACAAAACCATGTTAAATAATAATCATACCTGTACTTAATATTAAATAAGAATGTCCTCTCCACTCCCAAACATGCACAGTTCCTCCCAAAGAAAGGCTATGCAGTGCTAACGAGCAGTTTTCCCTCACCGCTCACTTACATGCAGCGCTGGTATTACGAGTTTTCAGAAACCCGTCGTTAAAAGACAAGAAGTGAGCGTTGAGCAAAATTTTGCTCATTACCGCACTCCAATACCAGCGCTGCTTAAGTCAGCGGTGAGCTGGTCATACGTGCTCGTGCACAATTTCCCCATAGGAATCAACCGGGAGAGCTGGCTGAAAAAAAATCCAACACCTGCAAAAAAGCAGCGTAAAACTCAGTAACGCAGCCCCATTGATTCCTATGGGGAAATAAAAGTTGTGTCTACACCTAACACCCTAACATGAACCCCGAGTCTAAACACCCCTAATCTTACACTTATTAACCCCTAATCTGCCGATCCTGACATCGCTGACACCTACATTATATTATTAAACCCTAATCTGCCGCTCCGAACACCGCCGCCACCTACATTATAGTTATGAACCCCTAATCTGCTGCCCCAACATCGCCGACACATACATTATATTTATTAGCCCCTAATCTGCCGCCCCCAATGTTGCCGCAACCTACCTACACTTTTTAACCCCTAATCTGCTGCCCCCAACACTATATTAAAGTTATTAACCCCTAAACCCAAGTCTAACCCTAAACCTAACACCCACTAACTTAAATATAATTTAAATAAATCTAAATAAATATTCCTATCATTAACTAAATTATTCCTATTTAAAACTAAATACTTACCTAATAGTTACATTGCAGCTATCTTAAGGTTTATTTTTATTTTACAGGCAAGTTTGTATTTATTTTAACTAGGTAGAATAGTTATTAAATAGTTATTAACTATTTAATAACTACCTAGTTAAAATAAAGACAAATGTACCTGTAAAATAAAACCTAACCTAAGTTACACTAACAGCTAACACTACAATATAATTAAATAAAATAACTAAATTAAATACAATTACCTAAATTAAATTAGCTAAAGTACAAAAAAAAAACACACTAAATTACAGAAAATAATAAACAAATTACAGATATTTAAACTAATTACACCTAATCTAATAGCCCTATTAAAATAAAAAAAGCCCCCCAAAATAAAAAACCCTAGCCTAAACTAAACTATCAATAGCCCTTAAAGGGGCCTTTTGCGGGTGATTGCCCCAAAATAATCAGCTCTTTTACCTGTAAAAAAAAATACAAACAACCCCCCAACAGTAAAACCCACCCCCCACACAACCAAACCCCCAAATAAAATACTATCTAAAAAAAATAAACTCCCCATTGCCCTGAAAAGGGCATTTGGATGGTCATTGCCTTTAAAAGGGCAGTTAGCTCTTTTGCCGCCCAAACCCTAACCTAAAAATAAAACCCACCCAATAAACCCATAAAAAAACCTAACACTAACCCCCTGAAGATCGATTTACCGGAAGACGTCTTCATCCAAGCCGGACCGAAGTCCTCAAGGAAGCCGGGAGAAGTCTTCATCCAAGCCAGGCGAAGTGGTCCTCAAGACGGGCAGAAGTCTTCATTCAAACGGCATCTTCTATCTTCATCCATCTTGCGCGGAGTGGGACCATCCTCTTCATCTGGAGTCTTCTTACTGAATGAAGGTACCTTTAAGTGACATCATCCAAGATGGCGTCCCTTAGATTCCGATTGGCTGATAGAATTCTATCAGCCAATCGGAATTAAGGTAGAAAAAATCCTATTGGCTGATGCGATCAGCCAATAGGATTGAAGTTTTGGCTGTCTAACATAAAAGACATTGAGGACATCCAGTAGATGACCTGAAGAAATGACACCAGTAGATGACCTCAGAAATGACACCTGCCCCTATAGCCCCTCAAGGTGCCAGCCACCCCACAGGAAATTTGCTGTGTTTCCCCAATGACCAGTTCATCCTTAACTCCTTTCAAGGTTTTGTTTTGTTTTTAGATGGAAGAGATGATTGTCTGTTTCTCACAGATAATATGAAGTTTCGGAAACAAATATTATATTAGTTTATATTGTTAACTTATTAAGGGCTAGATTACGAGTGGCATGCTAAGAGTTGTGCGCGAGTGATAAGGGGTGTAATACGGTTGCTTGTAGCACGCATATTACAAGCTGAAAGTCATCAAGTTCACTGAGAGCTCTGGATCATGGTTAACCCTTTGCACTGGCGGTCAAGTAGCTGAAAACATGAAAAATAATATTTATGCAATATATGCAATATTCATATTTAATAAAGTGTTTAACTGTGTATTTACTGGAAATATATTTTACATTCCAATGTTCTTCACATAATGTTATTTGCATTTCTAAATAAACATTCTTATATATATATATCTCTGCGTGTGTGTATACATATATATATATATATATATATATATATATATATATTTATGAATAAACAGAACATATTCTATGTGAAGAACATTAGAATTATGTTGAGTTAGCACACTTGGTTAAACACAATCGTATATGGGTGTCAGGCTTTTTTCAGCTTTTTGCGCTTCATTAAAGTCTATGGGGGAATATGTTAATGCAGTCGCAAAAAAAGCCAGCGTCGAACGCAGTTAAATCTATTCTTTACTAAGTATAAACCATGGTACAATCAGGTTACATTCTGTATCCTCAATGCAGAATTACAAAACAATGCATAAGTTTATCAAGAAGTCATAGAAATTCATTCTTTTTAATTTAGAATGTAGAATATTGTGATAAACTATTTTTTTCCTCTTTTATATTCTAATTTGCAATTCTATTTTTTTTTTTTCTTATCCTTAAGATTGATGGCGAAACAAGTCAGTAACAGCAAATTCTACTCATAACGAAGCTGGCACTTGTTTTATTTAATAACTACCATAAAGATTGTATTTTCTGGACCTTGTATTTGTGATTCCAGCAAGAAGGAATGGTTTCTGTAGTCTTAGGAATTAACCTTATTGACAATGATAATAATACATATTACTATGGATTGACTGGACACCGTATTGAATCCAGGAATATTTTACTGCCAGATATATACGAAGGAGTAAGTGAAGACATAATTGAGGATTTCTCTCCCTGAACATGAAAACTCTAAAGACCATAGAATAATTTGATTTTTTGAGCTGTGTTGTTCTACATATCTTCAGGAGGATCATGTGACTTCATTTAAACATTTAGTCTAAAAATGCAACAGAAACAAAATGTCTTGTAACTATTAATAACTCAGAAGATCCTGGATTGTGGATACACTGTCTTCCCTATTATTTTTACAATTGAATTGTGGAATTAAGAAGAATGACTCTGCAACCAAATATCAAGTGGGTTCAATGAAGCCATTTGTTAAAATACTGTTTCTTAAAGGTGCAGATGGCTTCAAAATATGTTTTGGGGACATTGATAGGGGAGTGTAAAATGACTGCAGTCAAAATAGTTACAAAAACACAAACCTGATATAAAAGTACACTGCATTTTTGTCATAGAGGATTAAATCCTTTGCTGAACAAATGGGGTTGCCACTTGCCACCAAGCCTTTACTAAATAAAGCCCCTGTTATGGTAAACATTCTATAGATATGTTAGAATCTAATTTGAAATAAACAATCCTTTAAAACCAGTCTTTTTTCTTTTTGTTTCTGATTCGGCTGCATCTCTATTTATGCTAATATACTGTATATACCAATTAGCATGCTTAGTATTTTTGCCAAGGGAGATGGCAACCCTATGTATGTCTCACACCTAAATGAAATAATGTACCAAAGGTGACTGTGCTTTTAATATAAGACAGAAAACAACATGATATTTTGTAGCAACAAATCAAGAAGCTGTTGGTAAATCACTCTCACGTCTGTAAGAGTATCTGGTATTTTTATGTTGTTGTTATAATGAACTGTTTTGTAATTTATGACACACTTATAACGGTGCTTATTCATGCTAGATAATTACCTATTGAGCCTTTTGAGCAGGACTCTGCTAAATAAATTTTTTTTCTTCACGGTACCTCTATCTAGCCATTGCCTAAACACTTAAAGAGACAGTAAACACCTCTTGTTATTTGTAAAAAAAAATTGTGCTTTGTCCTGGGAGGCCAAAAATTAAAATCTGTAACCTAGTTTTTTAGGGTTTTTTTTTATGTCGTTAGGTGCATATACTAGTTATCTGCTTTACAGCATTTGCAGGTTACAGGATTTGCTTTTTGGCCTCTCTAGGGAGCATGGAACAAAGCACAATTTTACATAAAACGAAGAGGTGTTTAATGTCCATTGTAAAGTCACATTCTCTGGTTATATAAAGATATTTTAATTTTGTGTTGTATTTCACATTATGCATACTCAATTAATAATGCTAAGTTTTTAAATGTACAGTTGAATAATGTATTTAACGGAAGCCACTGGTTATGATTATTTTCATTTTTAATAAATGATGCTTGGTTTTAAAACCAAAATGAACATCTTATATGTAAATCTTGCATTAAAGGACTACTGGTTCATTATTTAAAGAGCATAATAACATAACTAGCTATATATATTGCAAAATCTTTTTGAAGTGAATAATTTGTGAATGATTATATTCAAGGGCAGAACTGCCATTGGTGCAGCAGGTGCAGTGCTAGGAAGGGCGCATAGCAGCCAGTCAATACATAGACATGTTCAGAATGTATACAATTCTAATGCAAGGGAGCCTTTTATATTGTTCAGACTGCAGGTCCATCTATCTGTCTATCTATCTATCTATCTATCTATCTATCTATCTATCTATCTATCTATCTCTCTATCTATCTCTCTATCTATCTCTCTATCTATATATCTATCTATTTATCCTCAAAATTATAATGTATAGCAGCATGTATAATATTAATTGCTTATTACTTGAGTTACCTTTGAGGGCCCAGAACCTCTTAGTACCAGAGCCCTCTGCTGAGCAGATCCACTACTGATTATATTAGAGTCAAATTGATAGAAATAAATACTTGAGTAATGGCCACCATGATAATATTTAACAACCAAAACAAACAAATCAAATTAATAAAAATAAATACTTGAATAATAATTACCAACACAAAATATTTTACAATTAAAAAACAATTCCAATTAATAGGAATAAATACTTGCATAATAACCACCAGAGACAATATTTAACAACCCAAAACAATCAATTTATGCGCTATTAATCAGCATATAAATAAATCATTTTAGGTAAAAAAAATATTTTAATTAAAAATAAAGTTGTAAACAGAGTTTATTGCTTTATTAGGAATCTAACATCATAAACATATGAATTTTATTTTAATATTTTTGTTGCCAGTGGAACTATACAGTAAATTGCACATTTCTGTGTCAGTCAACAAGCTTAGCAACTAAAAGCGATATGAGGTTGGATGTTTATTTTCAGTTTATTTTTTATTCATTCAGACCTCAGGGATACTGATCAAAATATGAGTTGCCCGGTATATTTTTTATTCATTTACAATAATAAACTTCATGTGATGAAGTGATTTACTGCACAACCAATTTACACATCTTAAAGTATACTGGTAGGAAATACCTGGAAGAAATGACATATGCATAGTAAAGCAGATTTATAATAAATAGGAATATATTAAATGCCAAATTGACCCAGTCCTAATAAAGTTTGTCTTAAGCGACATTAAAGGAACATTATACTGTAACATTTTCTCCTCTGATTTTGTATTTTGAAACAGCCACCTATATGAACATTTTCATTACTTTAGTATTAAAGGGACACTCAAGTAAAAATTAAACTTTCATGATTCAGACAGAGCATGCAATTTTAACAACTTTCCAATTAACTTCCATGTTCCAGATTTCACAAAATATACGTATATGCATTTGTGATTGGCTGGTGGCTGTCACATGACACAGGAGGAGTGGAAATAGATATAACTTTGATGCCCCTGTTTCCGTGCGAGCCTTCAGGCTCGCCAGAAACAGCAGTTAAGAAGCAGCGGTCTTAAGACTGCAGGGGGCGGCATTGCACAAGCAGTTCACCAGAACTGCGTGTGCAATGTTAAATGCCGACAGCGTATGCTGTCAGCATTCAGCGATGTCTGTCGGATATGATACGCTACAGCGTATCATGTTGGAAAGACATTGATAAGTCAGCCCCTAAGTGCTATTGCATTGTCTTGTTACCATGCATTTGTTGCTTATGCAAATCTACTGTATTTACTGGTGCTTTAACTATAGAAAAACAGAATTTATGCTTACCTGATAAATTTCTTTCTCTTGCGATGTATCGAGTCCACGGATTCATCCATACTTGTGGGATATTCTCCTTCCTTATAGGAAGTGGCAAAGAGAGCACCCACAGCAGAGCTGTTTATATAGCTCCTCCCTTAGCTCCACCCCCCCAGTCATTCGACCGAAGGCTAGGAAGGAAAAGGAGAAACTATAGGGTGCAGAGGTGACTGAAGTTTTTTAAATAAAAATATACTACCTGTCTTAAATAGACAGGGCGGGCTGTGGACTCGATACATCGCAAGAGAAAGAAATTTATCAGGTAAGCATAAATTCTGTTTTCTCTTGCAAGATGTATCGAGTCCACGGATTCATCCATACTTGTGGGATACCAATACCAAAGCTTTAGGACACGGATGAAAGGAGGGACAAGACAGGTACCTTAAACGGAAGGCACCACTGCTTGTAGAACCTTTCTCCCAAAAATAGTCTCCGAAGAAGCAAAAGTATCGAATTTGTAAAATTTGGAAAAAGTATAAAGCGTAGACCAAGTCGCCGCCTTACAAATCTGTTCAACAGAAGCCTCATTTTTAAAAGCCCATGTGGAAGCCACTGCTCTAGTAGAATGAGCAGTAATCCTTTCAGGAGGCTGCTGGCCAGCAGTCTCATAAGCCAAACGGATGATGCTTTTCAGCCAAAAAGAAAGAGAGGTAGCCGTAGCCTTTTGACCTCTCCGCTTACCAGAATAAACAACAAACAATGAAGATGTCTGACGGAAATCTTTAGTTGCTTGTAAGTAGAACTTTAAAGCATGAACCACATCAAGATTGTGCAACAGACGTTCCTTCTTTGAAGAAGGATTAGGACACTATGAAGGAACAACAATTTCCTGATTGATATTCCTATTAGAAACAACCTTAGGAAGGAATCCAGGTTTGGTACGCAAAACCACCTTATCTGCATGGAAAACAAGATAAGGTGAGTCACACTATAAAGCAGATAACTCAGAAACTCTTCGAGCCGAAGAGATAGCTACTAAGAACAGAACTTTCCAAGATAGAAGCTTAATATCTATGGAATGCATAGGTTCAAACGGAACCCCTTGAAGAACTTTAAGAACTAAGTTTAGGCTCCATGGCGGAGCAACGGGTTTAAATACAGGCTTGATCCTGACTAAAGCCTGACTAAACACTTGAACGTCTGGGACATCTGCCAGACGATTGTGTAAAAGAATAGACAAAGCAGATATCTGTCCTTTTAAGGAGCTAGCTGATAATCCCTTCTCCAATCCTTCTTGGAGAAAAGACAATATTCTAGGAATCCTAATCTTACTCCATGAGTAACCCTTGGATTCACACCAATAAAGATATTTGCGCCAAATCTTATGATAGATTTTCCTGGTGACAGGCTTTCTAGCTTGAATCAGGGTATCAATGACCGACTCAGAGAAACCACGCTTTGATAAAATCAGGCGTTCAATCTCCAAGCAGTCAGACGCAGAGAAATTAGATTTGGATGCTTGAATGGACCTTGGATTAGAAGGTCCTGCCTCATCGGCAGAGTCCATGGTGGAACAGATGACATGTCCACTAGGTCTGCATACCAAGTCCTCCGTGGCCACGCAGGTGCTATCAGAATCACAGAAGCTCTCTCCTGCTTGATTCTGGCAACCAGACGTGGGAGGAGAGGAAACGGTGGAAATACATAGGCCAGATTTAAGGACCAGGGCACTGCTAGAGCATCTATCAGTACTGCCTGGGGATCCCGGGACCTGGACCTGTAACAAGGAAGCTTGGCGTTCTGACGGGACACCTTCAGATCCAATTCTGGTGTGCCCCATAGCTGAATCTGCTGTGCAAATACTTCCGGATGGAGCTCCCACTCCCCCGGATGAAAAGTCTGACGACTTAGGAAATCCGCCTCCCAGTTCTCTACCCCTGTGATATGTATTGCTGAAAGATGGCAAGAGTGAGTCTCCGCCCATCGGATTATTTTGGTTACCTCCATCATCGCTAGAGAACTCCGTGTTCCTCCTTGATGATTGATATAAGCTACAGTCGTGATGTTGTCTGACTGAAATCTGATGAATTTGGCCGCAGCTGCTTTCAGGGAGTTCCAGACTGCACCCCAGCCCAGCAGGCTGGCATCTGTCGTTATTTGAGCCACTCTGGCCTGCGGAAACACATTCCCTGAGACAGGTGGTCCTGAGACAACCACCAGAGAAGAGAATCTCTGGTCTCCTTATCCAGATGTATTTGAGGAGATAAATCTGCATAATGCCCATTCCACTGTTTGAGCATGCATAGTTGCAGTGGTCTGAGGTGTAGGCGGGCAAAAGGAACTATGTCCATTGCCGCTACCATGAGTCCGATTAACTCCATACACTGAGCCACTGATGGCCGAGGAATGGAATGAAGAGCTCGGCAAGTGGTTAAGAGTTTTGATTTTCTGACCTCCGTCAGAAATATTTTCATTTCTACCGAGTCTATCAGAGTCCCTAGGAAGGAAACTCTTGTGAGAGGGAAGAGAGAACTCTTTTTTATGTTCACCTTCTCAGAAAAGCCAACATAATGTCCGTGTGAGACTTGGTTAACTGGAAAGTCGACGCCTGAATTAAGATGTCGTCTAGATAAGGCGCCACAGCTATGCCCCGCGGTATTAGAACCGCCAAAATGGACCGTAGCACCTTTGTGAAAATTCTGGGAGCCGTGGCCAACCCAAAGGGAATGGCCACAAACTGGTAATGCCTGTCCAGAAAGGCAAATCTGAGGAATTGATGATGATCTCTGAATAGGGATGTGTAGATACGCATCCTTTAAGTTCACGGTAGTCATATATTGACCATCCTGGATCAGAGGTAGAATAGTCCGAATAGTCTCCATCTTGAATGATGGTACTCTGAGGAACTTGTTTAGAATTTTGAGATCCAAGATTGGTCTGAAAGTTCCCTCTTTTTTGGGAACCACAAACAGGTTTGAGTAAAACCCTAGCCCTTGTTCCGCTTTTGGAACTGGGCGGATCACTCCCATGGTATGTAGGTCTTACACCACGTAAGAACGCCTCTCCCTTTGTCTGGTTTGCAGACAATTGAGGAATGTGAAATCTCCCCCTTGGGGGGGAGTCTTTGAAGTCCAGAAGATATCCCTGGGACACAATTTCTAAAGCCCAGGAATCGTGAACATCTCTTGCCCAAGCCTGAGCGAAGAGAGAGAGACTGCCCTCTACTAGATCCGGTCCCGGATCGGGGGCTACCCCTTCATGCTGTCTTGGAGGCAGCTGCAGGCTTCTTGGCCTGTTTACCCTTGTTCCAAGCCTGGTTAGGTCTCCAGACTGACTTGGATTGAGCAAAATTCCCCTCTTGCTTTGCAGCAGGGGAAGCTGAAGCGGGACCACCCTTGAAGTTCCGAAAGGAACGAAAATTATTTTGTTTGGTCCTCATTTTATTTGTTTTATCCTGAGGGAGGGCATGGCCTTTCCCTCCAGTGATGTCTGAAATAATCTCTTTCAGTTCCAGCCCGAATAGGGTCTTTCCTTTGAAAGGGATGTTCAAAAGTTTAGATTTTGATGACACATCAGCAGACCAGGACTTAAGCCATAACGCCCTGCGTGCTAAAATGGCAAAACCTGAATTCTTTGCAGCTAATTTAACCAGTTGAAAAGCGGCATCTGTAATGAAAGAATTAGCCAACTTAAGGGCCTTAATTCTATCCATAATATCCTCTAATGGAGTTTCCATCTGAAGAGCCTCTTCTAGAGCCTCGAACCAGAAAGTAGCTGCAGTAGTTACAGGAACAATGCACGCAATAGGTTGGAGAAGAAAACCTTGATGAACAAAATTTTTCTTTAGGAGACCCTCTAATTTTTTATCCATAGGATCTTTGAAAGCACAGCTGTCTTCGATAGGTATAGTTGTACGCTTAGCGAGAGTAGAAATAGCTCCCTCCACCTTAGGAACCGTCTGCCACAAGTCCCACATGGTGTCAGATATGGGAAACGTTTTCTTAAAAACAGGAGGGGGAGCGAACGGTATACCTGGTCTATCCCACTCCTTAGTAACAATATTCACAATCCTCTTAGGGACTGGAAAAACATCAGTGTAAACAGGAACCTCTAAGTATTTGTCCATTTTACACAATTTCTCTGGGACCACTATAGGGTCACAATCATCCAGTGTTGCTAATACCTCCCTGAGCAACAAGCGGAGGTGTTCAAGCTTAAATTTAAAGGCCGTCATATCAGAATCTGTCTGAGGGAGCGTCTTTCCTGAATCAGAAATCTCTCCCTCAGATAGCAAATCCCTTACCCCTACTTCAGAAACATTGTGAGGGTATATCGGATATGGCTACTAAAGCGTCAGAAGGCTCATCATTTGTTCTTAACCCAGAGCTGTCACGCTTTCCTTGTAACCCAGGCAGTTTAGGTAAAACCTCTGTGAGGGTTGTATTCATAACTGTGGCCATGTCTTGTAAAGTAAATGAAGTTGACGCACTAGAGGTACTTGGCGTCACTTGTGCGGGCGTTACTGGTTGTGACACTTGGGGAGAGCTAGATGGCATACCCTCATTTTCTGTCTGAGAATCATCTATTGCTATATTTTTAAGTGCTATAATATGCTCTTTATAATTTATAGACATATCAGTGCAAGTGGGACACATTCTAAGAGGGGGTTCCACAATGGCTTCTATACACATTGAACAAGGATTTTCCTTGATATCAGACATGTTAAACAGCAAGCTTGGAAAACACTTTATTCAAAGTAAATAATACTTAGAAAAAAACGGTAATGTGCCTTTAAAAGAAAAAAAGATGCACAAAGTGCTAAGATCATCATCCTCCTTGCAGAAATCTTCATCCCTTTTCTGCCAGAGAGTGTACACACCGGTACCATTTAAAAACACAATTTATGCTTACCTGATAAATTTATTTCTCTTGTGGTGTATCCAGTCCACGGATCATCCATTACTTGTGGGATATTCTCATTCCCAACAGGAAGTTGCAAGAGGACACCCACAGCAGAGCTGTTATATAGCTCCTCCCCTAACTGCCATATCCAGTCATTCGACCGAAAACACGCAGAGAAAGGAGAAACCATAGGGTGCAGTGGTGACTGTAGTTTAAATGAAAAAATTACCTGCCTTAAAATGACAGGGCGGGCCGTGGACTGGATACACCACAAGAGAAATAAATTTATCAGGTAAGCATAAATTGTGTTTTCTCTTGTAAGGTGTATCCAGTCCACGGATCATCCATTACTTGTGGGATACCAATACCAAAGCTAAAGTACACGGATGAAGGGAGGGACAAGGCAGGTACTTAAACGGAAGGTACCACTGCCTCTAAAACCTTTCTCCCAAATATAGCCTCCGAAGAAGCAAAAGTATCAAATTTGTAGAATTTTGAAAACGTATGAAGCGAAGACCAAGTCGCCGCCTTGCAAATCTGTTCAACAGAAGCCTCATTTTTAAAGGCCCAAGTGGAAGCCACAGTTCTAGTAGAATGAGCTGTAATCCTTTCAGGAGGCTGCTGGCCAGCACTCTCATAGGCTAAGCGGATTATGCTTCTTAGCCAAAAAGAAAGAGAGGTTGCCGAAGCCTTTTGACCTCTCCTCTGTCCAGAGTAGACAACAAACAAAGCAGATGTTTGACAAAAATCTTTAGTAGCTTGTAAGTAAAACTTTAAAGCACGAACCACGTCCAGATTGTGTAATAGACGTTCCTTCTTTGAAGAAGGATTAGGACGCAAGGATGGAACAACAATCTCTTGATTGATATTCTTGTTAGATACCACCTTAGGTAAAAACCCAGGTTTGGTACCCAGGACTATCTTATCCGTTTGGAAGATCAGATAAGGAGAATCACATTGTAAAGCAGATAACTCGGAGACTCTACGAGCCGAGGAAATAGCTACCAAAAACAGAACTTTCCAAGATAAAAGTTTGATATCTATGGAATGAAGAGGTTCAAACGGAACTCCTAGAAGAACCTTAAGAACCAAATTTAAGCTCCATAGGGGAGCAACAGGTTTAAACACAGGCTTGATTCTAACCAAAGCCTGACAAAATGCCTGAACGTCTGGAACATCTGCCAGACGCTTGTGCAAAAGAATAGACAGAGCAGAAATCTGTCCTTTTAAGGAACTAGCTGACAATCCTTTTTCCAAACCATCTTGGAGAAAAGATAATATCCTGGGAATCCTAACCCTTGGATTCACACCAATAAAGATATGTACGCCATATTTTATGGTAAATTTTCCTGGTGACAGGCTTTCGTGCCTGTATTAAGGTATCAATGACTGACTCGGAGAAGCCACGCTTTGATAAAATCAAGCATTCAATCTCCAGGCAGTCAGTATCAGAGAAATTAGATTTGGATGGTTGAAAGGACCCTAAAGTAGAAGGTCCTGTCTCAGAGGCAGAGTCCATGGTGGAAAGGATGACATGTCCACCAGATCTGCATACCAGGTCCTGCGTGGCCACGCAGGCGCTATCAAAATCACTGATGCTCTCTCCTGCTTGACCTTGGCAATCAGTCGAGGGAGCAGAGGAAACGGTGGAAACACATAAGCCAGGTTGAAAGACCAGGGCGCTGCTAGAGCATCTATTAGCGTCGTCTTAGGATCCCTGGACCTGGATCCGTAACAAGGAAGCTTGGCATTCTAGCGAGACGCCATGAGATCCAGTTCTGGTTTGCCCCAACGATGAATCAATTGTGCAAACACCTCCGGATGGAGTTCCCACTCTCCCGGATGAAAAGTCTGACGACTTAAAAAATCCGCCTCCCAGTTCTCTACACCTGGGATATGGATAGCTGATAGGTGGCAAGAGTGAGTCTCTGCCCAGCGAATTATCTTTGAGACTTCTAACATCACTAGGGAACTTATTGTTCCCCCTTGATGGTTGATGTAAGCCACAGTCGTGATGTTGTCCGACTGAAATCTGATGTACCTCAGAGTTGCTAACTGAGGCCAAGCCTGAAGAGCATTGAATATCGCTCTTCCAGAATATTTATTGGAAGGAGTGTCTCCTCCTGAGTCCACGATCCCTGAGCCTTCAGGGAGTTCCAGACTGCACCCCAACCTAGAAGGCTGGCATCTGTTGTTACAATTGTCCAATCTGGCCTGCGAAAGGTCATACCTTTGGACAGATGGACCCAAGATAGCCACCAGAGAAGAGAATCCCTGGTCTCTTGATCCAGATTTAGTAGAGGGGACAAATCTGTGTAATCCCCGTTCCACTGACTGAGCATGCATAGTTGCAGCGGTCTGAGATGTAGGCGTGCAAACGGCACTATGTCCATTGCCGCTACCATTCAGCCGATTACTTCCATGCACTGAGCCACCAAAAGGCGCGGAATGGAATGAAGAACACGGCAGGAATTTAGAAGCTTTGATAACCTTGACTCCGTCAGGTAAATTTTCATTTCTACAGAATCTATCAGAGTCCCTAGGAAGGAAACTCTTGTGAGTGGGGATAGAGAACTCTTTTCCTCGTTCACTTTCCACCCATGCGATCTCAGAAATGCCAGTACTACGTCCGTATGAGACTTGGCAATTTGGAAGTTTGACGCCTGTATCAGGATGTCGTCTAAATAAGGGGCCACTGCTATGCCCCGCGGCCTTAGGACCGCCAGAAGCGACCCTAGAACCTTTGTAAAGATTCTTGGGGCTGTAGCTAATCCAAAGGGAAGAGCTACAAACTGGTAATGCCTGTCTAGAAAGGCAAACCTGAGAAACCGATGATGATCTTTGTTATCGGAATGTGAAGATAAGCATCCTTTAAATCCACTGTAGTCATATATTGACCCTCCTGGATCATAGATAGGATGGTACGAATAGTTTCCATCTTGAATGATGGAACTCTGAGGAATTTGTTTAAGATCTTTAGATCCAAAATTGGTCTGAAGGTTCCCTCTTTTTTTGGGAACCACAAACAGATTTGAGTAAAAATCCTGTCCCTGTTCCTCCTTTGGAACTGGATGGATCACTCCCATAACTAGGAGGTCTCGTACACAGTGTAAGAATGCCTCTCTCTTTATCTGGTTTGCAGATAACTGTGAAAGGTGAAATCTCCCTTTTGTGGGGGAAGCTTTGAAGTCCAGAAGATATCCCTGGGATATAATTTCCAACACCCAGGGATCCTGGACATCTCTTGCCCACGCCTGGGCGAAGAGCGAAAGTCTGCCCCCTACTAGATCCGTTACCGGATAGGGGGCCGTTCCTTCATGCTTTCTTAGAGGCAGCAGCAGGCTTTTTGGCCTGCTTACCTTTGTCCCAGGTCTGGTTAGGTCTCCAGACCGTCTTGGACTGAGCAAAATTTCCCTCTTGTTTGCATTAGAGGAAGTTGATGCCGCACTTGCCTTGAAGTTTCGAAAGGCACGAAAATTAGACTGTTTGGCCCTTGATTTGGACCTGTCCTGAGGAAGGGCATGACCTTTTCCTCCAGTGATATCAGCAATAATCTCCTTCAAACCAAGCCTGAATAGGGTCTGCCCCTTGAAGGGAATGTTAAGCAGCTTAGATTTTGAAGTCACGTCAGCTGACCATGATTTAAGCCATAGCGCCCTGCGCGCCTGTATAGCAAAACCAGAATTCTTAGCCGTTAGTTTAGTCAAATGAACAATGGCATCAGAAAACAAAGGAATTGGCTAGCTTAAGTGCTCTAAGCTTGCCAAGTATGTCATCCACTGGAGTCGCTACCTGTAAAGCCTCTTCCAGAGACTCAAACCAGAATGCCGCAGCATCAGTGACAGGAGCAATGCATGCAAGGGGCTGTAGCATAAAACCTTATTGAATAAACATTTTCTTAAGGTAACCTTCTAATTTTTTATCCATTGGATCTAAAAAAGCACAACTGTCCTCGACAGGGATAGTAGTACGCTTTGCTAAAGTAGAAACTGCTCCCTCCACCTTAGGAACTGTCTGTCATAAGTCCCGTGTGGTGGCGTCTATTGGAAACATTTTTCTAAAAATAGGAGGGGAAGAGAACGTCACACCTGGTCTATCCCATTCCTTATTAATAATTTCTGTAAACCTTTTAGGTATTGGAAAAACATCAGTACACACTGGCACTGCATAGTATTTATCCAGTCTACACAATTTCTCTGGCACTGCAATTGTATCACAGTCATTCAGAGCAGCTAAAACCTCCCTGAGAAACACGCGGAGGTGTTCAAGCTTAAATTTAAATGTAGAAATATCAGAATCAGATTGCATCATCTTTCCTGAGTCAGAAACATCACCCACAGACTGAAGCTCTCCTTCCTCACGTTCTGCATAATGTGAGGCAGTATCAGACATGGTTCTTAAAGCGTCAGTATGCTCTGCATTTTGTCTAACCCAAGAGCTATCTCGCTTACCTCTAAATTCAGGTAGTCTGGCTAATACCGCTGACAGTGTATTATCCATGACTGCCGCCATGTCTTGTAAAGTAATCGCTATGAGCGCCCTAGATGTACTTGGCGCCATTTGAGCATGAGTCCCTTGAGCGGGAGTCGAAGGATCTGACACGTGGGGAGAGTTAGTCGGCATAACTTCCCCCTCGTCAGATTCCTCTGGTGATAAATTTTTTTAAAGACAGAATATGATCTTTATTGCTTAAAGTGAAATCAGTACATTTGGTACACATTCTAAGAGGGGGTTCCACCATGGCTTTTAAACATAATGAACAAGGAGTTTCCTCTATGTCAGACATGTTTGTACAGACTAGCAATGAGACTAGCAAGCTTGGAAAACACTTTAAATCAAGTTAACAAGCAAATATAAAAAACGGTACTGTGCCTTTAAGAGAAACAAATTTTGTCAAAATTTGAAAAACAGTGAAAAAAGGCAGTAAATCAAACTTAATTTTTACAGTGTATGTAATAAGTTAACAGAGCATTGCACCCACTTGCAAATGGATGATTAACCCCTTAATTCAAAAAACGGATAAAAAAAACGATATAGACGTTTTTTAACAGACACAACAAACTGCCACAGCATGCTGTGGCCCTACCTTCCCCAATAAATGACTTTGGAAAGCCTTTGAGCCATTTAGAGATGCCCTATAGCATACAGGGGACTCCTGAGGGAAGCTGGATGTCACAGTTTGTAATTTTAACTGCAACAACTGTAACTTTTATACTACAACAGTGGAAAGCCTCAGGAAACTGTTTCTAGACAAAATTTAAGCCAGCCATGTGGAAAAAACTAGGCCCCAATAAAGTTTTATCACCAAAGCATATATAAAAACGATTAAACATGCCAGCAAACGTTTTATATTGCAATTTTATAAGGGTATTACCCCTGAGAGTAAGCATGATACCAGTCGCTATTAAATCACTGTATTCAAGCTTAACTTACATTAATCCGGTATCAGCAGCATTTTCTAGCATTTTCCATTTCTAGAAAAATTTGTAACTGCACATACCTCATAGCAGAGTAACCTGCACGCCATTCTCCCGCTGAAGTTACCTCTCTCCTCAGACATATGTGAGAACAGCAATGGATCTTAGTTACAACCTGCTAAGATCATAGAAAACTCAGGCAGATTCTTCTTCTATTTACTGCCTTGGATAAAATAGTACAACTCCAGTACCATTTAAAATAACAAACTTTTGATTGAAGATAAAAAACTAACTATATTTCACCACTCTCTCTTACTACCTCCATGCGTGTTGAGAGTTGCAAGAGAATGACTGGATATGGCAGTTAGGGGAGGAGCTATATAACAGCTCTGCTGTGGGTGTCCTCTTGCAACTTCCTGTTGGGAATGAGAATATCCCACAAGTAATGGATGATCCGTGGACTGGATACACCTTACAAGAGAAATAACAAACTTTTGCTTGAGAAAATAAAAACTAACATTTTTGTCACCACACTCACTTTACCCTTCCTAGTACTTAGAGTAGGTAAAGAGAATGACTGGGGGGTGGAGCTAAGGGAGGAGCTATATAGACAGCTCTGCTGTGGGTGCTCTCTTTGCCACTTCCTATAAGGAAGGAGAATATCCCACAAGTATGGATGAATCCGTGGACTCGATACATCTTGCAAGAGAAACCTATGTAAATAAAACACAACAGCCGAAATGGGTCTCACAGTGAGAGGTGGGAGAGAGAGCCCACTCCATTTTAAATGGCGTCCTTGCAGATGCTTGAAATACAATAAAGTCTTATTAGTCACTTGCCCAAGTATACTTTTTCTTCAATATTTTAGGCATTGTTGGCAATTACACACACACACACACATATATATATATATATATATATATATATATATATATATATATATATATATATATATATATATATATATACACACAGGGGTCAAGTCGAGCAGGAACTCATGAGAAAGGAGTTCCTGCACTATTTTTGCAGGTGGAGCTAAGTTCCCTCTGGACAGAGAACAGAAACACTTTAGTAAACACTGCGGCTGCTGGTGGGAGGAGATGAAGCACAGTCTGGTTAGAGAGATAGTGAGATCCTCTAGTAATGGGCAGTAACACTTCCTACAATACACTAAATGTAAGCCTGTTAGCGGTCCTGTTGTGTTATCACCCCTGTTATGAATATTATCTTCATTATCTTTTATTACACATGCTTCTTACATTTCTGTGTGGCTTGCTCTGGGGTTATGTAGCTCCCCTCAGCAGAAATAGGACTATATATTGCACCATAAATGGCTGAGACTCAATGACAGAGGAGGATTCTCAGGTCCAAAGGCAACCATTCATACCTTCATTGTATTTAATTTGCTTTCATTAACCAAAGTGTATAGATTATATAAATATATATAAAACAATATTATTTGTGAGGGAGGGTGGAAGTCTTGGTGAGTTCCCACACATTTGTTGTAGGACTTGACATATATATATATATATATATATATATATATATATATATATATATATATATATATATATATATATATATGTGTGTGTTCTAGCATTTATTATTTTATTTAAAATATTTACCTCCTGAATGCGAACTTTTAATTTTACTACAGATGATTAAACACTATATAGTACAATACCCCAGTGGGTGTTCTAGCAGGTTTTGGGGTGCTGTAGCTTCAAAATCAAAATATAACAATTATTTACAATACTACAAAATAAAACGTAGCATGTAACACACAAATAAAAATGTACTGGGGCAACTCATTTACAGGATAAAATTGTTAAACTGACTCATGCTGTATTTAAATGTCATGCTTTTTTAATTTGTGGTAAAAACATTTCTCCCTTTCTCCCAAATAAGTTGCTAGTGGAAGTTGTCTATTAAATACATATACTGTGCATATACAGTATATACATATGTAAAAGTCTATATCGCCCACTACTGAGGGACTATACAATAGTGCTGAATATAGGTTTAATGAATCTAGACAATGTATTGATATACACATCTAAAATGGCCTCTGACAATTTCAGGGTGTTTTTCACATGCACAACATAATAGAATTATTCCAAACATGTTGAAAAGGCCAGTTTTGCACGTCATCAACACCTTTTGTGTGTTTATTATGTTGACAAAGTAAAGTGCATAATCCATGGTTGGGGGGATTATAATTTATAATTTAACATTATAATACAAAATGAAAACACATTTATATTTCTAATGCTCACTTACATACTGTATACAGTGAGGGGAAAAAATATTTGATCCCCTGCTGATTTTGTACTTTGCCCACTGACAAAGAAATGATCAGTCTATAATTTTAATGGTAGGTTTATTTCAACAGTGAAAATCCAGAAAAACACATTTCAAAAAAGTTATAAATTGATTTGCATTTTAATGAGTGAAATAAGTATTTGACCCCTTTGCAAAACATGACTTAGTACTTGGTGGCAAAACTCTTGTTGGCAATCACAGAGGTCAGACGTTTTTTGTAGTTGGCCACCAGGTTTGCACACATCTCAGGAGGGATTTTGTCCCACTCCACTTTGTAGATCCTCTCCAAGTTATTAAGGTTTCGAGGCTGACTTTGGCAACTCGAAACTTCAGCTCCCTCCACAGATTTTCTATAGGATTAAGGTCTGGAGACTGGCTAGGCCCCTCCAGGACCTTAATGTGCTTCTTCTTGAGTCACACCTTTGCTGCATTGGCCGTGTGTTCTGGGTGATTGTCATGCTGGAATATCCATTCACGACCCATTTACAATGCCCTGGCTGAGGGAAGGAGGTTCTTACCCAAGATTTTATGGTACATGGTCCTGTCCATCGTCCCTTTTATGTGGTGATGTTGTTCTGTCCCCTTAGCAGAAAAACACCCCCAAAGCATAATGTTTCCACCTCCATGTTTGATGGTGGGGATGGTGTTCTGGGGGTCATAGGCAGCATTCCTCCTCCTCCAAACATGGCGAGTTGAGTTGATGCCAAAGAGCTTGATTTTGGTCTCATCTGACCACATCACTTTCACCCCAGTTCTCCTCTGAATTATTCAGAAGTTCATTGGCTAACTTCAGACAGGCCTGTACATGTGCTTTCTTGAGCAGGGGGGCCTTGCGGGTGCTGCAGGATGTCCGTCCTTCACCGCTTAGTGTGTTATCAATTGTTTTCTTGGTGACTATGGTCCCAGCTGCCTTGGGATCATTGACAAGATCCTCCAGTGTAGTTCTGGGCTGATTCCTCACCGTTCTTATGATCATTGAAACTCCACGAGGTGAGATCTTACATGGAGCCCCAGACCAAGGGAGATTGACAGTCATTTTGTGTTTCTTCCATTTGTGAATAATCACACCAAATGTTGTCACCTTCTCACCAAAACGCTTGGCAATGGGTAGTCTATTCTAGCCTTGTGTAGGTCTACAATCTTGTCCCTGACATCCTCGGACAGGTCTTTGGTCTTGGCCATGGTGGAGAGTTTGGAGTCTGATTGATTGTTTCTGTGGACAGGTATCTTTTATACAGGTAACAAGCTGAGATTAGGAGCACTCCCTTTAAGAGAGTGCTTCTAATATCAGCTTGTTACCTGTATAAAAGACACCTGGGAGCCAAAAATCTTGCTGATTGATAGGGGATCAAATATTCACTCATTCAAATGCAAATTAATTTATAACTTTTTTGAAATGCAGATTTTTTGTTGTTATTCTGTCTCTCACTGTTTAAATAAACCTACCATTAAAATTATAGACTGATAATTTCTTTGTCAGTGGATCAAATAATTATTTCCCTCACTTTACCTACCCCAAAAAACAATATCATTGTACTTGATGATAATAATATTACATAAGATCCTAGTAAATTGTAATTATAAATACCCAAACACACACACAGATTATATATATATATATATATATATATATATATATATATATATATATATATATACACACACACACAGTATCTTACAAAACTGAGTACACCCCTCACATTTTTGTAAATATATCATTATATCTTTTCATGTGACAACACTGAAGAAATGACACTTTGCTACAATGTAAAGTAGTGAATGTACAGCCTGTATAACAGTGTAAAGTTGGTTTCCCCTCAAAATAACTCAACACACAGCTATTAATGTCTAAGCTGTTGGCAACAAAAGTGAGTACACCCCTAAGTGGAAATGTCCAAATTGGGCCCAATTAACCATTTTCTCTCCCCCGGTGTCATGTGACTCATTAGTGTTACAAGGTCTCAGTTGTGAATGGGGAGCAGGTGTGTTAAATTTGGTGTTATCACTCTCACACTATAGCTAGTTTATTCTTTGTTTGTTGTTATTTTTATGTCTAAATAACGAGTTAGGTACTCCCCTATATATATGAGATTTCACTTATAGATATCACTTTAGACATCACTGTATTCACATCAGACACTATCACTAATTTATATGATCACTGTCTTGTCCTTACACAGATGTCAGTGTGTTATATACACACTGTATGACATTTAGTTCCTATCTCTATGTTGTCAGGACCTTTTCCAGCAATAATTATAGTTTGATCGATCAATCTGATAGATACTATATCATCAAGATGGTGCCCACAAAATAGGTCACGTCCGTGACCAACAGATCACTGTCATCAAGTATATCACATTAGTTCTCCCTTGCACCTATATAAGGCAATATCTATTTTGTTGACATCCCTTGTTATGCCGGTAGCTTTACTTGCCTCCTTATACATGTCAGTCACTATTCACACCCTTTCTACAGTGCCCTGCTCAGAAACCTGGGCCGGATTGGGCCGCCGGGATACCGGGAAAAATCCCGGTGGGCCGGCAGCTGGTGGGCCGGCAGGGGCAGCTGCAGTGGCAGTTGTGTGAGTAACGGTGCATATTACCAGTGCTGGCGCTGCTTCAATAAGGTCAGTAGGAGAGCGCAAACTCAGCCAGAACAGCCAGCAATGTGATCATTTAATTTAATTAAATTTTTTACATTTTAAATAGTTAGGCAGTGCACAATTCAAATTGGCCAGCAGGGCCGGATTGGGCCGCCGGGATACCGGGAGAAATCCCGGTGGGCCGGCAGCTGGTGGGCCAGAAGGGGCAGCTGCAGTGGCAGTTGTGTGAGTAACGGTGCATATTACCAGTGCTGGCGCTGCTTCAATAAGGTCAGTAGGGGAGCGCAAACTCAGCCAGAACAGCCAGCAACGTGATCATTTTTTTTTTTTTTTTGTTTAATAATTTTTATTAAGGTTTATATTGATATGACATACAAACATGAGAAATACATCATCACATATTTAGCTTAACTATAACATAACACACTATAGTTTCAATTTCCAAAGTAACAGTGATCAGTGGTATATCATATTTAGAGTCTCAAATCAGAAGAGGGAAAACCTCAACATTTTTCCTTTTTTTTTGTTCTGCAACGCTCCTTTAGTAGTTAGTCAACCTTGAAGCATAATATAAGCATGCACATCAAAATATATAATGCTAATGAACCTTTAAAGAATTGAGGAGCGATGAATGAGAGATGATGATAAAGGATAAATGATAGTAAATGATAACAATGATCTAAGCCTGTTGGAGGTTGACTAATGGGAGTCAGTCCAGGGTGAAATCTATGTGTCAAAAGCAATAAAGTGTCTCAAAACGTTTGGGGTAATGGAGGATAAAGGGAAGGGTAGGTGTCTGTGATTTGTCTTGCGGTATATACGAGGATGAACCGCGCTGAAAGTCACTGGTACACAATTTACCAGAGATCTATAACAATTTATATTCAAAGTGAACTCAAAGCTTCAATGTTTAACTAAAGAAGTGAGTTAGTTACTGAGTAAATATATGAGTAAATGAATCAATGAATGATGGAATGAATGGGTATATGAATAAGTGGATGAGTGAATGAGTAGATGAAGGAAAAACTGTATTCCGATTTATTAAAATATGATATGCAAACAACAACACTAGGTGGACACAGCTTACATGAGTACGTGATTGAGTGGACGGATGAATAAGTGGGGGAAGCCTGTTGGGTGAGCAAATGGATAAGCAGATGAATGAAAGTAGATAGAATGAGCAAATGAGTGAATGGTTAGGTTAAAAGTCGTATGGATAAATGGGCGAATGAATGAATAAATGGAGGGAGAGAAAAGTTTAAGGACATAAACCATAAATCTAGAACATATTAGAGATAATTATATATGTAGTTCCCTATGAAGCAAACTGCGCAAAACACTCTGGTCATAAACACAAATGCCAGAGTGTATTGGTGGGGCGGGGGGCAGGGGAAGTATAGAGTGGTACCATAGGCAAGAAGCATAAAACTCCACTCCAATGACCAGCATGGATCATTATGGATAGTAAATATATTATTACTTAGAGAGAAAACTAAATAACAGTAAACTGCTAAAGCATACCACAAAAGTACAGAGCATCACCTCAGCTGCTAGCAATATCTATATAGTAACCATATAAAGAGCAGCATTATAACTAGTGAAATAATAATTATGTCTGTAGCCAGTGAAGTGAAAAGTCTATACCCATGTAACACACAAATTAACCATAGAAGTGTTGGAACATATAAATAAACATATAGACAGATACACACCCACATGCGTAGGATATTCGTAGCAGTTGCAAACAAGTTTCATAGATAACCTCAAAACAAACCATTGCAGAGATTGCTATTAATAGCTAGCTATCTGGGGGGACCTTGACCCTGCAAATATAGGAACAGGGAAGCACTTCTCGGAAGCTCGGGACCTTACCATCCCCTGGAACAAAACTGACTAGATTAGTTGAGGCTGTGGTAATTGTGGACTAATACGTATGAAGCAAAAGTTTGCAAATCTCCACATATCACTGTAAACTATATGTGAATTGAGCACCTAATTTGAGGTGACTCCTAAAACACAAGAATTTGCATAACACCCTTGAGATACAGTGTACACACCTGGGAAGAAGAGATAATTGAATCCACAGAGAGGTGTAGAGTATGATATTATAAGTGGATGGTTGCTATAAGAACAGTGAAAAATATGTATGGATAAAGCACAGGCGGGTGCAAAATTATTTAGTATGCCCCGTTATCTAGGCACGGGCCCTATACCCAGCAACAGGCACATACCTTAAGGAACCAATATCCATTACTAAGGGAGTATCAACACAACGACTACTATAGGTGGAGCACCCAGCTAAAGGTGTAAATAGTCATGCTGTATTTAATGTGTTGACAAATCCTCCCATTAGGTTAAGAATTGACATAATAATTTCAGACCCAATTGTGGCATCACTGTCTCCACGGCACAGATATTTCTCTCTTATTATAAATGATGCAGTTCCAGTGTAAAGAACTGTATGTATAGGTTACTGGACCTAAGACATGACAGGGAAAAATATTCAGGTTTATATGCAGGCAGAGATTGTGTAGTTGGGCATACAAATCTATATCTATCTTCATAGAAATAAGTAACCATATTTTTGACAACAGATACACTCACGCATCTATATTAGACAACAGACACACTCAAGCATCTATATAGAAGAGGTTCAACCAACAGATAAACATACGTTAAACTAAAGTGAAAGCAATATTTTCCAACTGCATTGCTGGACTTATGGCATCACAAGCTCTGTGTCCCAAAACTTGGCAGCAGGAAGTCCCAAATATATATATTAGATTATAAAATATATAAGATGCAGTCCGTATCATAAAGTATTGATCAGCACTTACAGTGAAATGTTTATTATAAAATGTTTCTAACTCGGGCGGTCCACATATCAGCGTGTGTATGAGTGCTACCTTTAGATGAAATGTCCACAACCCCAATAAAGTGTCTTAGGGGTAGTATGATCCAAGAAATAAAGTCTCTCAGCCGATCCCCTGTTTCCTTAGCAGCCGTTGTGTGCCTTCCAAAGCAAAGGGATATTTACATCCATGTTTAATTGATGCCAGTGAAGCGTTACAGAACCGCGTGGAGCCGATGTCTGCAATCAACATTCCCCTAATATGCAGAGGACCATCAGCAGCATTGCTATACGAAACCTCCTGCCGGTATCTCAAGACCTCGCAAGGAAGAACCCCCTCGGAAGCACAAGCACTGGCCACGCTGTCTCCACATTTCCCCACATGAAGACAACGGCTCTCCTCGAGGCACTCCCCAGATTCAATGTAAGCGGTAGAGGTAGACAGATCATCTGAGACCGCTGTCAGGATATTTCCTTCCTCAGTAGAGTAGCTTATCCTTTGAGAGGTAGAGAACATGTCATTGACATCATTATTGACAAATGGCGGTTTAACATTGCCGCACTGTTCCACCAGTGTTTCCGTCAGCTTTGCAAAGTGCACATCTATCAGTGCACCTATTTTCTTCTCAAGCTCTTGTAGGAATAATGCCATAATTAGGAGCTAATAAAAGGATGACATCCGCTCAGTCTAAACAGCGATCTACCATATCGCTTGAAGGGCAGGGTAGTATCTGAAAGTCTGATCCGTTGTGCTACGCACTTCATTTGTTCGGCACTTCTGCTTCAAAGTCTCAAGTAGTAGTTACATTAATCGATTCAGCAAGTTTTAGGCTTCCCAGGGTATACAAAGATGAACTTAAGTGTTAAGTTTGGTAGGTGTTAGATGACAGTTTCACTAGCTCCATTTGCCAGCATTTGGGAAAAGCAGCCATCTTGGCCGCTGCTTGGTCACGCCCCCAGCAACGTGATCATTTCATTTAATTTTTTTACATTTTAAATAGTTAGACAGTGCACAATTCAAATTGGGCAGGCATAGCAATAGTGCACAAATGCACACTATGCACATGTGAGACACCGCACCCTGACCCCCGTGCTGTATTGTGGCTTCCCCCACCTCATACTGAAACACATCACATTGACACATTCCAGTTCAGTCCCAGTCATGTTCCTGGTTCACAGCACCAGGAACGTGACCGGAGAGAAAGGAGGAGGTGGAGCATGAGCAGAGACAGTCTCAGACAGCACTGCCTGCAGGAAGAGCGCGCACAGCAAATTTGAAGACAGGATTCAGGAGAAAGAAGATCTGTCGGGGTAAGGTAAGTAAGTATTGTTAAGTACTGCATCATCAGACACACATCACCCACTGCCACTGCTGCATACATTGAATTAAAGTTGCATTTTTTTTTTTAAACAAAATTACTTATATACATTGTGTTATTTTAAAAACTCATGACTGGAACTTTTGCAACTGCGGGTGGAGGGGGGGTTGGGGCTGGGGGGGTTCTGCTGGAGTGCTTGCTTTGTTAGTTTAGATTTCACATCTGTGGTGTGCAACATGCAGTGTTCAGTAACTCTGTCTGTATCTCTGAAAAAAGACTGCAGTGTCAAAGTAAGTGTGTATAACCAAATGCTATCTTCCACAGCACAGTGACAGCACTATGTAAAATGTTAGTGCTTCAAACATAAAAGTGATTAGACAGCATCCTCAATTACAGTTTGCATACAATCAAAGCTGTGTTCTATATACTGTGTCACATATTGGCACACACAGTCACATGCACTTGTCACCCATATATATTTGTATCACACTCCCCAAGAATGTAAGGGACTCTCCAATTCTGGGAACCTGCCACATGTTAATTAATTGAGCCTTAGTGTTAACTGACAAATATTAAAAACTAAAAATAGGAAGCAGTTGTAAATTGTACAAATAAAATTAACTAATGTATCATTAAAATAAACAAAGGGCAAGATCACAACTGACAGACTCAAAGAATCTGATATTAAAATCTGTTCCAAGTGTCAGGGGCCCCGGTGGGGGTGGGGCGTGGCTGGGCCGGAGGGAGCGTGGCTGGGCTGGAGGAGGCAGGGTTGGGCCGGTCTATACAAATTTCCAGGGCTGGTCTGATTTCCCAGTCCGGCCCTGTTAGAAACTTATAGTGCACATCACTAGTACCTCCTTCGCCACACTTAGGATATCACCTATCGCCTGACACCCAAAAGAGTTGTCACCGTTATCACAGATATTAATTCAGACACTGTTATTAATTATGAGTACCGTAGAGTAAAAACACTGTTGTATACATAGTCAGGCATATACTTAGCTATTGCTACCGGTTAGATCGATCAAATTAATTTAATTTATGTATCATTAGGTCGGCGCTTTTCCATAAGGTCACGTATGTGATCATTGGAAATAAGTATATCACATTAGTTTTCCTTTTAGCCTATATTAGGCCTTTTCTTATTTGCTGACATCTTATGTTATGTCGGGTGTTTGCCCGCCCCCTTCCTGCATCATAGTTACATGAAGCACCCTCTGGGATGCTGAATACTATCACTCTCATTACCCTTAGGATCATATCTGCCTCCTCTCACGGAACGGCCATGTATTAATTTGACAGCGCCCAGGCTGATAGCCTATGGGGTGCATGGCTAACTCTAATACTATTGGCTGAATATCGCCATCCAATTCTCCTCCTCCCACACATTTACGAGGACTATTTTATTTACTTTGCTCACGGATTGAAAATATTCACTTTGCTCACGGATGGAAAATATGTTCCCTTCCATAAAATAAAACCAACAATGTCCCCTTAAGGTAAGGAAAACTATATGTATTACACTTTCTTAATAAAGCCCCATATAACGATAAAACCGTTAAGGGAGATCGCTCTTAATAATATAAAGACATTCACCAAAATTAAATTAATATAATCTATACCACGGTTGGGAAAGAGGGATTGATGTTGAATATTCACCTTACACAGATATCTATGCTAATTCGATATTGTCCACCAAACCATAAAGTGACTTAAATCACTAATAAAATATATGTAGGACAAATGAAATATACATTTCAAACAATGGGTTAAGTTACTGGGAACTCCCTCTAGAGGGGGAGGATTCCCAGGTGTTAATCAGCTAATGTGCTAATATGTTTGTATCATCATTGGTAAGGCTTGTATGTGTATGTATATTTAAAGGCTATTCACAGCTTGGATTGTATGCCTGATCAAACAGCGTTTTGAAGCGCTGAGAAACGCATTGCAATTTGTAAGGAGGGTTGCTAGCATTTCCTACCTTATGGTTCCTTTGTTTTTATCTATATTCTGATTTTTAATAACTTTTCTTTTAACAATTTTTTTTTTTGAAAATAATTTTTTTATTGAAGTTAAAATATAGATTAACAAACAAGATTCGCCCTGAGGCCAAATTTTACATCAGAGTAAGTAATACATTGTCTATAAACTGACATTATTAGAGAAAGAAAGACAAAATACACATGTAACAAAATAATTACATATCAAATCTTAACATGAAAATAGACAAAAGTTTAGGCGAGGTGGAATATAACTTCATTTTGTGTTATATTATTATTCATAAATGATCTCCACAATACTATACAAAACAATCAATAGGTTATCTGAGTCAAAGGTATCAGACTGTGGAGAATTAGCTTATGTGTCAGCCACTCTTGGGCTGAGATATATAGGGGGGAGGGGATATTCAGCGGATAAGCACCGCTATACATATAGGGGGTACAATGGGAAGGTGGAGGGCGGAGCCTTATATGAGTATAAGTAGTTTAAGATACGTGATAGGAATTTAGCAGTGTTCAAGTGGGGAGACCCCAGGGTTGTCTAGACTGAATTATATCTTATAAATCATAAAGCGGATTAGGTTATTCTCTAACATTAAGTTTCCCCATTAATAACCATAGCTACAGCCTTTACCTCAGGGATTCCTAGTGTAATAGGGGTAATTACAAGATCAATAGCAAGAAGGGTCACATGACTATGGGGTGTCTAGAATTTGTAATCTCCACCTATGTAAAATCTTAACACAAACAGTTTAGTTTTAACCTATGTAAAGTGTCATCCAACTGTGGAGGACCATGTATTGTCACTGGCGTTACATAAACTAGTATAATCACTCCAGCTCAGTTATGAGTGTATCTAGAATTTTCCCATAATATTTAATAAACCTAGATGCAACATGTCTTGCTCAAAAAGTAGTCTTTAGAAGATTCTTATACTTAAACTATATACAATTTCTAGTACTGGCTTAGAGAATACAGGTATAAAGCAAAGAGCCATGTATGTAGAAAGATGGAGCCCCTCTCATATATATTTATTCCAACTACAGGCTAATACAGTGAGTGAATTTGTAAGTGTTACATAAAATCTATATGGGACATAGCTTCATAAAGAGTAAAGTTTAAGCTAGACTAAAAAGAAGCGATAAAAACCTACATATTGCCTAACTATCTAATATCTAGGTTAGTACTGTATAATAAGACACTCCCTAACTAGACTCAGTAAAGATGTGGCACAGTGGGATATTATCATACGTCATATAATAGGAGCCTCAACATCTGGATTACTCCTGGAATGTCAGAAAGCATCATGGGCCTTATATTAGGAGTAAACTGAAAAAAAAATTAAGTATTCTGTCTCACAAGCTGCATAACTACCAGTCACAGCCTGTAAAGTGCACATCTGGTCCTAGCATAAACCCCCTAGGCTAACTAAAGAGGAAAGACTCATGTAGGTACTAAGTGAGAATGCATAGCAATTATTAATCGTATAGGTTTGTGCATATATACAGAGCATATATTCTGTTCTTGGAACAAACGTGTGTGACATATGAAGCTAGCAAATGGCTTGAGGAATGCATCTGAACTGTACCTGATTATACTACATATACACCTTCGCTTCAGTCAACCTATGAGCTAATGTGATATTTGAGAATATTAGACCCTGTTCAGTAAGGGAAGTTCACTCTTACCATTACAGCGATAAGCCAAAGACCCAGGTTTAGTAGTACTTGGGATGTGTATCATCCCTTAATCACATACCTATAGCATAATATAGTGGTTAAGTTAAGTGGTAAATATAAAGTATTGCTACCAGTAGATGTTAGTCCTAAAATAAACAAGCTCAGCAGTGAGGGAAGCAGAGGAAGACATTTTGAAAAGGGAAGATTGTGGGTTGCTGATATTAAGGGTTGAGGGAAATATTGTGCAGACAGTATCAGAGTCCGCAAGTTATCTTTAACAGGGCAGGGGATGCATCAATATAATCTCTAACACGCTGTCCCTGACAATCTAATGGCCCAGAGTAAGGATGTAACAGAGAGCATGCTTAAACATAAGAAAATTACTTCTAAGACAGTAAGGAGCTGTGAACTTATACCATGTGTAAATATGACATATACAATTCTTGATAGGAGTTAGTATTAGAATAAGAGGTGATCCAGCAATGAATAGTACTAGGTTGAATATGAACCAGGATTCTAAGGAACACCTAAATACAGATTTATAGGCACAGAATATCTAAGGGTCAGATAGTCCTAACCAGGTCAAGTATCTGCTATGTTTAACAATACGTATACAAGTATTATGTACATATAGTCTCAAAACCAGCTATCAAGAATAATATGGCAAAAATAAAATGTAGAAGTGCAAGGCATATACATTAGCCACTATCCATATTAACATGAGTTAGAATACACACAGCATATATAAGCTTCAAGCTGATAAGCCTATATGAGATTTGATCTAGATAGATAGTGACATTACTTAAAAACTAAGCAGAGAGAACATATTGCATGAAAAACAAAGTAACTCCTGTAATAGTCACAGCAACTAGTAGTAATTGTCAGATAGTATATATAACATGCAAAGAGTATTTTCAAACATATTAGACCATAAGGCAATAGAACCTTAAAATTCAGGAGAAGAACATAAATGCTGGCATACAAAAAGGAAAATGCAGGTTCTATCTAATCTGGGTATAAATTGAAAGTTCAGAATAACTTCGCTCTAGCCAATACCCCTTTTATCAGAGTCATCTGCTTGTGAGTGTACCTGAAGGTCAGCCTTAAGTAATTTGAAGTGTAAGAATTTCTGACCCACATCACATGTGTCCATCTTGTGCCCCATACAATAGACTCGAAACAAGGGTGCCTGATCAGGGTCTCCATCACCTGAAAAATCATGTAGATATGAAATGGGAAAGTCTCCCAGTGATACAGGGCTCCAGGGTTGAAAACTTGAGGTAACGCTCAGCTTGATCCGTAGCTTTATATCTGAATAGCGAGTACCTTGTGAGGGCTCTGCAGTAATGAACGGACTCGTTGTGACAGTCTCTCCCAGCACCGAAAGCACATTGTTCTTAATGACAGGAACGTACCGCAGGATATCCAGAGCTGGTGAGTAGCCCAGGATCCAGTTCTCTGGGAAATATTGCGCTTCCCCTGGCAAAAGTAAAGCGTTAGCGATCCATGGTGCTCTATTTCTATCTTCTAGCACACCTCTGTCCGGCTCCATCAAAACAGAGCTTCTCTCGTCAGCCAGGGTCCTCTCCGCATCCGTACCTATAACCTGTGCGGGAAGATCCGAGCAGATCTGCGGTGTTTCCAGCACTGGTGTTGGTGCTCTATTTTTAAGATGTGAAGTTTCCTCACTCTCGTTAGGATCTGTGGCAGCCGCCATTTTAGATGGAGGGTTAACTGCTTCTCCACATTTCTCTTGCAGTACAAGCTTCAGATCATAATAGTGATACTCAATCTTCTGCATCATTTTCTTTAGCGATGCCTGTAAAAGATCTGAGCTGTCTGCCATAACTGATGGTGCAGTAGTAGACCCAGAGTAAGGTTGTAGTTATATATCAGGCGCTTCCTACCTCCACGTGGGGAGTCATATATATCGTCGTTTTGCAGAGGTCTTAAATGACGCTTGGGACCTCGTTCAATTAACGTTTTAGAGAGATTGCTTTCCTCCTTAAAGGGAATAATCTCCAAAGTTGAGTTAGAGGAAATAAAATCTAGTTATACTACTTTTAAATGCTATATTGGTAGCAGAGCCACAGACAAACACGTCTGCTCACTCTGCTAGTTAGCTCCGCCCCCCCTTCTTTTAACAATTTTAATCCACATAGGGACCTTGCCTTACTTGCCTACCAATTATCTATTACTCCCTTAGGGAGTTCTAGGCTGCATTTATTGTAGCATCAATATAGTACTTTTTAGCATTCTCTTATTACTGAGACTTGAGTGTCCCAGGTTTCCTGTGTTCCAGTGTACCTGTTACCGATTTGTCCAGTAAGCTGGGTTGCTGTCAAATATCCAGCCTGCGTCTGATAGCACTGTCTGAGTGCTCTTCACAAATGTGAGTACCCTGACTAGGGATTTTTTACACTGACACTACCCGGTCATATTACTGGTACACACAGGCACCCTGTCTGTCTTCTATCTCCAGATTTGATGCCACCTTGTTCCTGTATCCAGGCTGATCAGTGAGCTGGGTTGCTATCAAATATCCAGCCTGTACCTATTAGCACTTTCTGAGTGGTCTTCATAAATGTGAGTACCCTGATTAGGGATCATTGATTGTGATTATTCCATTTCATTATCGGTACACACAGGCGCCTCTCTTGTTCTCTTCAAATTTTTGGGAAATATATGTATGAGTGCTCCCAGCATTGCTGCAAGGTTAAAGGGGTGGGGGGGGGGGGTCAGCCTGTCATTGTTCAGACCATATGCAGCACACTGCATCAAATTGGTCTGTATGGCTGTCGTCCCAGAAGGAAGCCTCTTCTAAAGATGATGCACAAGACAAGCAGACTAAGGACATGGATTGCTGGAACCATGTCCTGTGGTCCGATGAGACCAAGATAAACTTATTTGCTTCAGATGGTGTCAAGCATGTGTGGTGGCAACCAGGTGAGCAGTACAAAGACAAGTGTGTCTTGCCTACAGTCAAGCATGGTGGTGGGAGTGTCATGGTCTGGGCCTGCATGAGTGCTGCCGGCACTGGGGAGCTACAGTTCATTGAGGGAACCATGAATGCCAACATGTACTGTGACATACTGAAGCAGAGCATGATCCCCTCCCTTCAGAGACTGGGCTGCAAGGCAGTATTCCAACATGATAACGACCCCAAAAACACCTCCAAGATGACCACTGCCTTGCTAAAGAAGCTGAGGGTAAAGGTAATGGACTGGCCAAGCATGTCTCCAGACCTAAACCCTATTGAGCATCTGTGGGGCATCCTCAAACGGAAGGTGGGGGAGCGCAAGGTCTCTAACATCCACCAGCTCCGTGATGTCGTCATGGAGGAGTGGAAGAGGACTCCAGTGGCAACCTGTGAAGCTCTGGTGAACTCCATGTCCAAGAGGGTTAAGGCAGTGCTGGAAAATAATGATGGCCACACAAAATATTGACACTTTGGGCCCAATTTGGACATTTCCACTTAGGGGTGTACTCACTTTTGTTGCCAATGGTTTAGAAATTAATGGCTGTGTGTTGAGTTATTTTCAGCGGACAACAAATTTACACTGCTATACAGGCTGTACACTCACTACTTTACATTGTAGCAAAATGTAATTTCTTCAGTGTTGTCACATGAAAATATATAATAAAATATTTACAAAAATGTGAGGGGTGTACTCACTTTTGTGAGATACTGTATATATATATATATATATATATATATATATACATATATAATATATATAGTAGGGGCCGAGGGACAAACAAGATTCAACTGATAGATCTCTCTGTGAAAGTTAATTATTCTAAAAAATGTATATTTATGAATTATTCACAATAATTTATCATATAAAATTGAGAATTTAATCCTAAAGGAATTCTAGTTTGTAGTTGAAATAACCAATAGATTTTTCTTTTGCTCAATAATCTTTCTCTGTCACTGCCACTAACTTTGGATATTGATTATTCTATACTAGTCCAATAAAGTATGTCCACATTTTTACTATTTATTAGGATAGAATGCTATTTTCTGACAATGTTTATTAACGGTGAATTTCAATCCTAATCCATTACAATTAAGAAAAATACATTTAAGTAAGCTAAGAACATCACCATCCAATATAAATAAAAGATTATTTATAAAACATCTAAATTTTTTTTATATGTTGTGAAAATAAGGTTCTATCTCCAAAGATGTGAGACGCCTCCTACCACCTCATATAGAAGTTTGCATAAGAGGGGGAAAATTTAGCCCCCATAGCCATCCCACATCACTGAAGATAGAATACACTATCAAATGTAAAGGAATTATGAGTAAACAATAATTCAGCTACTGTTAGTATCAATTCCTGAAATTGTTGTGTAAAATTAGTTTGCAAAAAAACTTAAAGGGATAAGAAACCCAAATGTTTTCTTTCAGGATTCAGATAAATAAATGTAGCCACCAATCAGCAAGTACTACCCATTGTTCTTAACCAAAAATGGGCCGGCTCCTAAGCTTATATTCCTGATTTCCAAATAAATATACCAGGAGAACAAAGAAAAATTGATAATAGGAGTAAATTAGAAAGTTGCTTAAAATTTCATGCTCTATCTGAATCATGAAAGAAAATTTTTGGTTTCTTATCCCTTCAAGTGCTTGTAACCCTTAATTGTGTGGTATAGAACTGTATAAGTAATGCCTTGTAACAGTCTGATAAGGTGTTTAAAAGCTTGATAATTCCAATACAAGTGGATGTAATATAATGTCTAGCCATTTGGAAAGGTGTTTTAAAAGACCCAATGCCAGACACTATAGGATGACCTTGATAATTTTTTTGCACTTTTGGGACATAAAATACTGGCATTTTAGGGATGTTCCAAAAAAAGATAGTCAAAAGTATAGCTGTCTGCACAGCCATTCATAAGGCCCTAGTCTAAAATGTTTTTAATTGTCCCCTATAATATAAGTAAGATCAGAAAATAATATATCATTACTATTAATATCACCTAGTTGTCTTAATATAGTATAGTATAGAAGGATTGCCATCCCGTATTTCCGTGGTTATCCCGTAATTAGGTAAAATATTTAATGATCTCCCGACTCCCGTATTTGTTACTCTGTTGCCCAAGTTTTTCCCGGGCTGAAAACAACTTTATTAAAAAAAAAACTAAAAAAAAAAAAAATTAAGCAAAAAGAACTGCAATTATCGAACACAGTAAGAAATACGTATAATGCCTATGTGGCCTCTAGATTAAGTACCAATTGGAATAGATATAGGCATGCCAAAACACAATGGGATATTTTCCTTAAACAAAGATGTATACAAGAAGGATTAAAACAAAAAGCTCTCTACAGAGGGTTTACCGGTAGGGCTGCTAAATATCTCGCTAGGCTTGCCAAACCAAAATTTAGTAATTCGATAGCCGCTATTAAGCGGAATGGGATTAGATATACCCAGACCGAAGAGATTAAAAAAGTCTTCTATAATTACTTCAAGGGAATTTATAATGCAGAATCTCCTAGTCATGTAGATGAGGAGACATTCTGGTCTAAACTAACTTTACCCAGAATTTCACAAGAAGAGTTGTCGCAATTAAATTTACCAATCACAGAGCAAGAAATTAAGCTTGCTATTAAGCAGGCTAAACTCAATAAAGCACCCGGACCAGACTGCCTCCCCACAGAGTTTTATAGAATTGTTCAGGAGGAAGTGACCCCGACATTGTGTCAGTTGTTTAACAAATATTTTAACTCACAAATAAGATGCTCCAGGTATTTTACTGCATCTAACGTTGTGCTAATTCTAAAAAAAATAAAGATCCAGAATTAGTAGAGTCTTATAGACCTATCTCACTGCTAAATTCAGACTATAAGTTACTAACATCAATAATAGCTAGTAGATTACAGCTGGTAATTAAAGGTATTATACATGAAAATCAAGTCGGCTTTATGCAGGGGAGAAGTCCAGTTAAGAACTTAAGGAAGACTATGATTATTCTGGACTACCTCTGGAATAATTCAATAGTAACAAATCAAAAGGGAATGGATACAGCTATTCTCTATCTAGATGCAGAGAAAGCATTTGACTACATAGGTTGGGGTCACTTGTTCATGACAATAGATAAATTCGGGCTTGGAGGGCATTTCAATAATTTTATCCAGTCATTATATAGTAATCCAGTCTCTGCCCTCATTGTAAATAATTCAACTACAGATTCTATCCCGTTGCATAGAGGTATCAGGCAAGGTTGTCCATTGTCCCCCTTGCTATTTAATATATCACTTGAACCATTAGCCATATTATTCCGGAATCAGTTAGACGGCATTAGTATTGGGGGGCAAAAATTTATACTTTCATTATATGCAGATGACCTCCTGGTTTTTTTAAATAACCTTGAAGTCAATCTACCTAAGCTTATATCGAGTATGCAACTGTTTGGCGCAATTTCGGGCTATAGAATCAACTTCAATAAGTCGGAATTATTATGGATAACAAAACCAATAAATAGGTATACAAAACATCCCTTTAAGGAAGCAAAACATATTACCTATTTAGGCATAGTCTTAACCAATGACCCACTAGACTGGTATGATATGAATATCACACCTTGCCTAGGTGAAATACAGAAACAATTGGATACATGGACTAGTCTGCCGATATCATTAATACCACGTATTATGCTAATTAAAACAATAATATTTCCCAAAATCCTCTACTTTTTGCAAAATATTCCTGTAATGCTTAAAAAAAGGGATATCATAAAATTTAACTCTATGTGTGCCAAGTTTATCTGGAAAGGGAGGAAATCATGGATTGCCCTAACCAGGCTAATGAGTGATAAGATGGCAGCAGGATTCGCATTTCCTAATATTAAATTTTATAACTGGGTCTCCCTAATTAAGTTTGCTGTGGATTGGGTTACACAAAAAGAACATTTAACTTTCTATCAGTGTGAGTCCAATATTATAACTCCATTCACTTTAAATGCGTTGCTGCACTGTCCAATTAAAAAATTACCCTGTAATGTTAATAATTTAATCACATTCAAGAACATTATTTGTGCATGGCAGAAGTTCTGTATTGAAATACAGATTAATCCTCATGCAACCGAATTGTTAACGATTCAGGGAAACCCAGAATTCTAGCCAGGTCATGCCTCTCGAGCCTTTCAGGGTTGAGAGGAAAAGGGGTTAAAGTATGTTAAACAACTCCTCCTACCGGATGGCAGGATCGATGCATTTAACTCTATTTGTTCCAAATACGAAATACATAGTAAAGATTTCTTTGCCTATCTACAGATTCGACACTACGTATCAGATATTCAAAAAGAACATAAACCAAACTGGTCCCTGGGCCCCCTAATGGTTGGAATTAAAATATATCAAACAGGAAGATTTTCAATTGCAACTTTTTATAGTATCTTAAATACTAACAGTAATTTGAAACAAATCACTTATATACAGTTGACATGGCTAAGACACTTTCCAAATATATCTACAACTGATGTACAAGGAAGTATTAGAGCAATAAATGAATCATGGGTCCCAACAGCATGGCGTGAATCACATATAAAAATATTATATAATGTTTATATTACTCCTAGTAAAAGGTTGACTTGGTCAGTGAATATTTACTCCTGTACTCGATGTAACAAAGAGAAGGCAGATATATTGCATTGTCTATGGCTATGCCCCAAGATTTACCAATTTTGGTGTAAAATAATTTACTGGATCAATTGGACACTTAATATAAGAACATGCATCGGGCCCCAAGACATTGTATTCTTGGTAAGATATATAGCAGGAGGCAAGGAATATAAACTTATTAATACCTTAATAATACTTGCCCGTAATCTTATACTTAAAACGTGGAAAGCGACATATGCCCCAAAATTTTCTGAATTAAAGAAAGCAGTTATTATGCAACTTACTATTGAACAATATAACATACAGAACCTAAATGAAGAGCAGGTACAGAGGTTTTTCTCAAAATGGGAGGAAGTAATTAAATCCCTTCCGAACGTTACTCAAATCCAATTGGTCAAACCGCTTCGTACTTCTATTTTTGTTATTCAAAATATCCTCACAGGGCATTTTCCCAGATGGTGGACAGATGATTCCATCAATACTGACAGATAAAGGAGGGGGGGGCTGGAAGGAGAGAGGTGATTGGGGAGTGTTATATTTTTATTTATTATTTTTTTTATTATTATTTTTTTTTTCTTCTCTTCTCTCTTTTTTTTTTTTTTTTAGTGCTTATCGTTATGTGTATGCTATAATGACTGGATAATATATATAGTATCAGTGTATCATATCCTAGGAAAGTACTCTAATCTGAAAATTCAGATGATATGTGTAGTGTGTAGGGAGGGTCTGATAAGAGCATCCTATGTGAAATCAGTATAAGGATATTAAATTGCTGCAGGTTTTTTTTTCTTTCTTGTTTTTCATTCTAAAAATTAATAAGATATGATAATATCTATGATATATGTTAGGATGTAATATCTATGTTTAAGTAGACTTGTGACTACTATGAAATATGCATGAATGAGTGATAGGTCAGATACATAGACATTTGATTACTCTTATTGTTCTTTAATTTTTTAGGTAACTTGTAATATCTGTGTCATCTTGTTGTATGTACAATACGATATGATCTGATATGATACTTTTTTTGTTTGAAAAATCAATAAAAATATATTTAAAAAAAAAAAAAAAATAAGTCTAAAGGTTGGCCTCCTGAGTTCCCGAGCTAAATGAAGGAGAGTGCAGGAACTCTAGATGCAGTAAAGCGTGCTATTTACAGAACAAGACAGTTGATTGGTGAGGCCTGAAGGTAAAGGCATGTGGACTGTTGAGAGCCCCAGCAGGATTCAGCTGGCGGGGGAGACTCAGTTTCAGGCTTGATTCTTGAGTTAAGTCTGAGAGGCTGCAAGCATCATTAGAGGGGTGAACATATGTGTGTTTCAGTATAACACACATCAAAGGACCGTTTATATGTTAAAGAGTATATAAGACATTATTATTGGCCTGCTACTGGTGAGCTCTTACGTGGAATTAATTCCTACCTCCACAAACTGTTTTTTTGTATTATAAGGCACAAAGATAAAACACTGGTTGGAAATGGATCATTTCTTTCATATCGGTGATGAGAGTCAATGAGCTGTTACTGATGGGATATACATAATTTATATTGCCTAACCTCCATTAAGGGGTGGCAATAGATATAAGATCTTATCTAAAAAAGAGTTATATTGGATCTGGAAGTTGAAAACAAGGGTACCATTGAGGCTTAATAAAGAGTGGGATATTAGTTATTTTGTGGAATTAATAAATAATTTTACTATTCAAAATATTCCCCTATTCAAATCATTTGATTATTAAAATCACTGAAATAACAATACAATATACCTTTAAGTAATATTTTACTCCCATTGGGAAGATTGTAAGGTGTTCAATGAATATATCCTTTTCTTTAATATATACTGGTCTATCTATTTCAAACTGCTTATGTAAACATATATTTCTATTTGTGCATTATATGTGCTCAGTAAACGTATAGTCTAAATAATTTGCTAACTTACAACTTAGTACGTTTGCTGATTATCATTATTTTGCATGTATTATGAATGATTATTTGTAGGCTGACACTTTTACTATGTCAAACAGTATTTGACTTTTTTAGTTTCTTTCTATTTGTATAGTTAAGACACTTTAATTTTATAAGAAATGTTTGTTGTGTTTTTTTCTATATACCGCCTCTGTTACGTAGGTGACTGTTGCCATGGTAGCTGTTTAGCGATTGTCTAAGTTCACCATAAGTAGCAGAGACAATACATATGGGGTGTAATGTTAGTTAACAGTGATGGATCTGTTTTTGCAGAAAGATACAAGGAAACATAATCAACGGATAATAAAAAACATGTTTTGTACTTAGGGTTTTGTAGCTTAATTCAAACTTTGAAATATTACTGAATAAATCAGTCCTTGAAACAAGCAGTTAATATATAATCAGTGTTGGAAAGTGTTTATAAAAATAATGGGCAAAATAATCACTTATGGCTACACACTAGTTAATAGCAACAATTATTACAGGGAGAAATATTATCAATAAGTACAATTAAGAACTAGTAACTAGGTATTTATTGAAAGTAAAACCAAAGTGTGCACAAATAGACTACAGTCCACATAAATAATGCATATCTAGAGGGTTTGAGAAAACACTGTAAGACTGGTACTTTCGTTTAATTATATTTGAGTTACTTGGAGACTTGGTCCGGATCCAGGAGGATTGAGGAGGACGCTATGCTCCGTTGCCGGTTAGAGAGAGAGTGAGCAGAGCAGGCGGCGTGACCGCAAACACTGGAAGTAGTTCCGGATATCTGGAGTAACACTGAAAGTGAACAGTGAGACAGAACAGCTGCGGTAGCAGAAATTTGAAAACGAGAGAGAGCTGAACCAGGCTGTTAGCAGTGAATGACGACAAGGAGGTAATCACTGAGAACAGAAGTTAGGAATTTCCCAAAAACTTATTAGTAATAGATTGTAGAATATACAGCTTGTTATTGATAGCTTTTAAGAGAGGAAGTCCCAAGTTATACTCACAACCAATAAGAGAACATAAAGCTTCTGTAAAAAGCGTGGATAGCTAAATACAAACAAATTTCCTCAAAGTTCAGCAACGGCTGGGCAAGAGAACAGCTTGTATTACCTAGACAGGTTTCAAATTACCAAGCAATTAGTTAGGGGAGAAGTGAGACTTTATAGGCTGGATATGAAACAGGTGATCGATCTTCCTTAAAGGTGTATGCATGACATGGGGCTATCCTATGACTAAGTGCCTACGGGCATGAAACGCGTCAAGAGCCTCCCCTCTGACCGTGCTGTATTTATCTGAGTGTATTGACGATTTTATACTGGAATAAAGCATAGATATTTTACTTCATCCCGAGCGCCGTCTGTTCCTCTAACCTCTGATTTTACACGGCTTGCTCTGCCGTTCTACCGGATGTGCACCACGCTGGTTTGCTGTTAGCTTTGTTTGCTAAGGCCTAGATTTGGAGTTTGGCGGTAGCCGTGAAAACCAGCGTTAGAGGCTCCTAACGCTGGTTTTAGGCTACCTCCGGTATTTGGAGTCACTCAAAAAAGGGTCTAACGCTCACTTTTCAGCCGCGACTTTTCCATACCAGCCGGGACTTTTCCATACCAGCCAATCAGATTGAGCTCGCATTCTATTGGCTGTTCCGATCAGCCAATAGAATGCAAGCTCAATCTGATTGGCTGATTGGATCAGCCAATCGGATTGATCTTGATTCTGATTGGCTGATTCCATCAGCCAATCAGAATATTCCTACCTTAATTCCGATTGGCTGATAGAATCCTATCAGCCAATCGGAATTCAAGGGACGCCATCTTTGATGACGTCCCTTAAAGGAACCGTCATTCTTCAGTTGGACGTCGCCGGATGAAGATGGGTCCGCGGTGGAGGTCTTCAGGATGGAGCCGGTCCTCATCGGATGAAGATAGAAGATGCCGCTTGGAAGATGATGGTTGCCGGTCCGGATCTACTCTTCTTCACGGATAGGATGAAGACTTTGGAGCCTCTTCTGGACCTCTTCAGCCACCGGATGATGGATCGCCAGCCCCCGCTTGGGTTGGATGAAGATTTTGGAGCCAGGACCAATCGGTGATAACCGGTGAGGTGAAGACAAGGTAGGATGATCTTCAGGGGCTTAGTGTTAGGTTTATTTAAGGGGGGTTTGGGTTAGATTAGGGGTATGTGGGTGGTGGGTTGTAATGTTGGGGGGGGTATTGTATGTTTTTTTTTACAGGCAAAAGAGCTGAACTTCTTGGGGCATGCCCCGCAAAGGGCCCTGTTCAGGGCTGGTAAGGTAAAAGAGCTTTGAACTTTAGTAATTTAGAATAGGGTAGGGCATTTTTTATTTTGGGGGTCTTTGTTATTTTATTAGGGGGCTTAGAGTAGGTGTAATTAGTTTAAAATTGTTGTAATATTTTTCTTATGTTTGTAAATATTTTTTTATTTTTTGTAACTTAGTTCTTTTTTATTTTTTGTACTTTAGTTAGTTTATTTCATTGTAGTTATTTGTAGGTATTGTATTTAATTAATTTATTGATAGTGTAGTGTTAGGTTTAATTGTAGGTAATTGTAGGTATTTTATTTAATTAATTTAATGATAGTATAGTGTTAGGTTTAATTGTAACTTAGGTTAGGATTTATTTTACAGGTAATTTTGTAATTATTTTAACTATTTTAGCTATTAAATAGTTCTTAACTATTTAATAGCTATTGTACCTGGTTAAAATAAATACAAAGTTACCTGTAAAATAAATATTAATCCTAAAATAGCTATAATATAATTATAATTTATATTGTAGCTATATTAGGATTTATTTTACAGGTAAGTATTTAGCTTTAAATAGGAATAATTTATTTAATAAGAGTTAATTAATTTTGTTAGATTTAAATTATATTTAAGTTAGGGGGGTGTTAGTGTTAGGGTTAGACTTAGCTTTAGGGGTTAATACATTTATTAGAATAGCGGTGAGCTCCGGTCGGCAGATTAGGGGTTAATAATTGAAGTTAGGTGTCGGCGATGTTAGGGAGGGCAGATTAGGGGTTAATACAATTTATTATAGGGTTAGTGAGGCGGATTAGGGGTTAATAACTTTATTATGATAGCGGTGCGGTCCGCTCGGCAGATTAGGGGTTAATAAGTGTAGGCAGGTGGAGGCGACGTTGTGGGGGGCAGATTAGGGGTTAATAAATATAATATAGGGGTCGGCGGTGTTAGGGGCAGCAGATTAGGGGTACATAAGGATAATGTAAGTAGCGGCGGTTTACGGAGCGGCAGATTAGGGGTTAAAAATAATATGCAGGGGTCAGCGATAGCGGGGGCGGCAGATTAGGGGTTAATATGTGTAAGGCTAGGGGTGTTTAGACTCGGGGTACATGTTAGGGTGTTAGGTGCAGACGTAGGAAGTGTTTCCCCATAACAAACAATGGGGCTGCGTTAGGAGCTGAACGTGGCTTTTTTGCAGGTGATAGGTTTTTTTTCAGCTCAAACATCCCCATTGTTTCCTATGGGGGAATCGTGCATGAGCACGTTTTTGAGGCTGGCCGCGTCCGTAAGCAACTCTGGTATCGAGAGTTGAAGCTGCGTTAAATATGCTCTACGCTCCTTTTTTGGAGCCTAACGCAACCTTTATGTGGACTCTCAATACCAGAGTTATTTTTATGGTGCGGCCAGAAAAAAGCCAGCGTTAGCTACGCGGGTCCTTACCGACAAAACTCTAAATCTAGCCGTAAGTGAGGTGTTGTGGCTGTTTTCATTTTGCCTTCGGTTCTCGACTATCCCGATTGGGCTCCAAAATGGTGTCTACACACCAGTACCTATATCTCTCAGAGCATATTGATGTGAGCTTGCCTAAAAGGATCATCTATAAAGAAACGCAAGTGCAAATGTTTTGAATACTTGCTTTCAAGCGCAACGCTAAGTGATTTGCATATATATGATTATTGAAACATTATTACATGGCTTCCGGATTGGTGGTAATATAAACTGTGATAAAAATACTGTATTAACCGTTTAAGTACAGTATATGCCAGCATTATGATTTGCAATTTTACCTGGATACAAGCTTAAATTAATGGACTAACAATCTAACAATCTAACAGTACTAATAATAACCAGCAATGCTAAGTGTGCTGTTTAAATAGCGCTGAAACTAATTGCAACATTTTATGATTAGCCCCATAATGCTTTACTCACATTGTGAAATCATATACCTTAACAACATCTAATAGAATGGAGAAGCTAAAAGACTGTTCTAATTGTTTCTTGTATTGAATTTAATTTAATTATAAAGATAAGCAAAGGAGGTCTAATCTAAGAAAATTACCACTGCCTGATGTATCAGTATTTATATGTTCTCTCTAATGAGTCAAAGAGCTTTAAAGATAAAATTTAAGTCTAATTTTGCCAATAATCACAACTTACAGCCTAATACCCTAGTAATATACAACAAACCAAGGTAAGGATCTATTTAATACTCAGTTACAGCATGGAGGAGGAGGTGATCAGCCTTAATAAATAGAACAGCCTGATGAAACGACCTGAAGGTCGAGAAACACGTGGTTGTATGCTGTCTTATTTTAAATTTTATATACCTCAATAAATTGTTGAGTTTTTATCACCTGCTCTACGTTTGGCTTTTGTTGCTGGTTCGCTGATCTGTCACTCAAACCACCGGGATATTACTTCTGTGACTGGCTATCCCCCAGGCGGCTCCCACTGTGACGTTGGTCCTGGGTCATCGCCGATTGGTCACCGGTTTCCACGTGCAGGTTCCTGTGTTATCGTCTGTCGGGCGACATAAGGTCCCATCCTGCGCTGTGAGGCACATGTTTGTGCCGCTTTCCTTGTGAGTACCCCCTGCTGTGGGCTGCTTTGTTTGCTCTGTCTCCTCTTTTTTGCAAGACGATATTGTTCCATGAGGCGCCTTTGTTTTCTGTATCCACAGGAGCCTCAATAAATCAATTTTTAATATTGAAAGCAGAAAGAATTTTTTTAATAAAATTTTCTCTACTACTGAAAATGAGATTTTTGAAAAGGACGTTAAGAGTTTGAAGATCTTGAAAAAATGCTACTATCTGACTTGTGCCTTATGTGGGATGTGGTGACATTTAAACACTACATAGACCTTAAAAGAGTCCCAAGGGGTTTGAGGATCAAAAAATTTCCCTCATACGAATTGGAAGATAAAAATCTCATACAAGAGTGGAAGGATGCTCTAACCTTTTGTTCCATAACTCTAATGGAGATATTGGTTAAGAGCAAGAACTCTAAGAGGGATTCCCTTAAAGGAAAAATAACTTCTATAAAATTAGACATAAAAAAATCACAAAACCAATGAGATAAATGCAGGCTTAAAGTCTACTATGAAGTCAAAGATTCGTAAAATGGACAATGAATTAGCTTCCCTAAAATGACGAAAGTTTTCTAGGAATCACGAGGACTATATAAAAAATAGAGTGTATGATTTGTCTCGTTTTATAAGAAGACCAAGAAGATTCCAAAATTATAACCAACAAAGGAGAGATACTAATGACAGTAGTGATGGGAAAGAAAACACTAAGAGTGGACATAAGCAAGATAAATAAGAATAAAAGACAACAACATAAGCAAAGTTGGGAGAAAACATCAACACCCTTATCTGAACCAAAGTCCATTCTAAAGAAGAATGAAAGAAAAGTTGCTTTCTCATCTACAGAACCTGATACATTAGACCAGGAATCTGATAATAGCGATTCCTCCTCTTCCTCTTCTCTCTCCCCCCACCCCTCTCTCTCGTTGCAGGGTCACTAGAGTGGAAATTCGGAGGATGGAGAACTAGTGGTACGTCCAAAGGAAAGAAGCAAGGATGTCCCTTTAGGAAAGGGAAAAGGATATGGAGAGCTGGAAGAAAAAGAGGAAAGAAACTTCCAAATGGAGACACAAGAAGATTTAAAATTGACTGTTATCAATTTATCGGACTTCAGTCTTAATCCTAATCATGTAGCCATACTCTCAAAGGGTTTAGGATTTGCACCAAAATGCGTTTTTTCACCCTTTAAAACACTGTTAGATCTTAATAAATTTGTTTGAAAATTGGCCCTTAAGAGACATTTTCTCAATCCTGAGGTTAATAGCAATTTAAGTAGTGGTGAACAGTTGACAATAAATAATACACAGGTTCAAACCCCTGGTCCGGGATCCAACTTTTTAGATTCTAGCTTAAATTTTTCAGATATTTGTACTCTGGAGCATCTAAAGCACCTTTACAAGGGTTATAAAAATCCTGCCAACTCAGATATACCAAAACCAAAAAGATCAAAATCAAATTTTTATCCTATTCAATCAAGAGGAGTACATCTAAATCTCTTTACAAAAACAGAATTTATGCTTACCTGATAAATTACTTTCTCCAACGGTGTGTCCAGTCCACGGCGTCATCCATTACTTGTGGGAAATGTTCTCCCCCACAGGTAAAGGCAAGGAGAGCACACAGCAAGAGCTGTCCATATAGCTCCCCCTCTGGCTCCGCCCCCCAGTCATTCGACCGACGGTTAGGAGAAAAAGGAGAAACTATAGGGTGCCGTGGTGACTGTAGTGTATAAAAAAAAAAAAATTCAACCTGATAAAAAAAAAAAAAAAAAAACCAGGGCGGGCCGTGGAGAAAGTAATTTATCAGGTAAGCATAAATTCTGTTTTCTCCAACATTGGTGTGTCCGGTCCACTGCGTCATCCATTACTTTTGGGAACCAATACCAAAGCTTTAGGACACGGATGAAGGGAGGGAGCAAATCGGGTTACCTAAACGGAAGGCACCACGGCTTGCAAAACCTTTCTCCCAAAAATAGCCTCCGAAGAAGCGAAAGTATCAAATTTGTAGAATTTGGCAAAAGTGTGCAGAGAAGACCAAGTCGCTGCCTTACATATCTGGTCAACAGAAGACTCGTTCTTGTAGGCCCATGTGGAAGCCACAGCCCTAGTAGAGTGAGCTGTGATACGGTCAGGAGGCTGCCGTCCGGCAGTCTCATAAGCCAAGCGGATAATGCTTTTCAGCCAGAAAGAGAGAGAGGTAGCAGTAGCTTCTTGACCTCTCCTCTTACCAGAGTAAACGACAAACAACGATGAGGTTTGTCTAAAATCTTTTGTTGCTTCTAAATAGAACTTTAAAGCACGAACAACATCTAAATTGTGTAATAAACGTTCCTTCTTTGAAACTGGATTCGGGCACAAAGAAGGAACAACTATTTCCTGGTTGATGTTCTTGTTGGAAACAACTTTTGGAAGAAAACCAGGCTTAGTACGCAAAACAACCTTATCTGAATGGAACACCAGATAGGGTGGATCACACTGCAAAGCAGATAATTCAGAAACTCTTCTAGCAGAAGAAATAGCAACCAAAAACAGAACTTTCCAAGATAGTAACTTAATATCTATGGAATGTAAAGGTTCAAACGGAACCCCTTGAAGAACTGAAAGAACTAAATTTAGACTCCAAGGAGGAGTCATGGGTCTGTAAACAGGCTTGATTCTAACCAAAGCCTGAACAAAAGCTTGTACATCTGGCAAAGCTGCCAGTCGTTTGTGCAACAAGACGGATAATGCAGAAATCTGTCCTTTTAGAGAACTAGCTGACAATCCTTTATCCAAACCTTCTTGGAAAAAGGAGAGAATCTTTGGAATTTTAATCTTACTCCAGGAGAATCCTTTGGATTCACACCAACAGATATATTTTTCCATATTTTATGGTAAATCTTTCTAGTCACAGGTTTTCTGGCTTGGACCAGAGTATCAATCACAGAATTTGAAAACCCACGCTTGGATAAAATCAAGCGTTCAATTTCCAAGCAGTCAGCTGCAGAGAAACTAGATTGGGATGTTCGAATGGACCTTGTACTAGAAGGTCCTGTCTCAAAGGTAGCTTCCATGGTGGAGCCGATGACATATTCACCAGGTCTGCATACCAAGTCCTGCGTGGCCACGCAGGAGCTATCAGAATCACCAAGGCCTTCTCCTGTTTGATCCTGGCTATGAGCCTGGGGAGGAGAGGAGACGGTGGAAACACATATGCTAGGTTGAACGACCAAGGCGCCACTAATGCATCCACTAGAGTCGCCTTGGGATCCCTGGATCTGGACCCGTAGCAAGGAATCTTGAAGTTCTGACGGGACGCCATTAGATCCCTGTCTGGAATGCCCCATAATTGGGTTAACTGAGCAAAGACCTCCGGATGGAGTTCCCACTCCTCCGGATGGAAAGTCTGACGACTCAAATAGTCCGCCTCCCAGTTGTCTACTCCTGGGATGTGAATAGCAGATAGATGGCATGAGTGATTCTCTGCCCATTGGATTATCTTGGTTACTTCCTTCATCGCTAGGGAACTCTTTGTTCCCCCCTGATGATTTATGTACGCAACAGTCGTTATGTTGTCCGACTGAAATCTTATGAACCTGGCTTCCGCTAGCTGAGGCCAAGCCAGTAGCACATTGAATATAGCTCTTAGTTCCAAAATGTTTATTGGGAGAAGCGACTCTTCCTGCGACCATAGGCCCTGAGCTTTCAGAGAGTCCCAGACCGCGCCCCACCCCAAGAGGCTGGCGTCGGTCATGACGATGACTCACTCCGGTCTGCAAAAACTCATTCTCTGAGACAGGTGATCCTGGGTCAACCACCAGAGAAGTGAGTCCCTGGTTACCTGGTCTACTTGAATTTGGGGAGACAAGTCTGTATAGTCCCCATTCCACTTATTGAGCATGCACAGCTGTAATGGTCTTAGTTGAATTTGAGCAAAAGGAACCACATCCATTGCTGCGACCATTAGTCCTATTACTTCCATGCATTGAGCTATGGAGGGTTGAGGAATAGAGTGAAGAACTCGACAAGCTTTTAGAAGCTTTGTCTTTCTGATGTCTGTGAGAAAGATCTTCATTTCCACAGAATCTATTATTGTTCCCAGAAAAGGAACCCTTGTGGACGGTGACAGTGAACTTTTTTCTATGTTCACTTTCCACCCGTGAGATCTGTCTGTATGAGCCCTCGCTTTGGAAAGAGACGACGCTTGGATTAGGATGTCGTCTAGATAAGGTGCTACAGCGATGCCCCTCGGTCTTAGGACCGCTAGAAGGGACCCTAGCACCTTTGTGAAAATTCTGGGAGCGGTGGCTAAACCGAATGGAAGAGCCACAAACTGATGATGAGATTTGTGGATTGGGATATGCAGATACGCATCCTTTAGATCCACGGTAGTCAAAAATTGACCCTGCTGGATTGTTGGTAAGATTGTCCGAATGGTTTCCATCTTGAAGGATGGAACTCTGAGGAACTTGTTTAATATCTTTAAATCCAGAATTGGCCTGAAAGTTCCCTCTTTTTTGGGAACCACAAACAGGTTTGAGTAAAACCCTAGACCTTGTTCCCCGAGGGGACTGGGTTTATCACTCCCATCTTTGATAGGTCTCTTACACAATGTAAGAATGCCTGTTTCTTTATCTGGTCTGAAGATAAGCGAGACAGGTGGAACCTTCCCTTTGGAGGAAGTCCCTTGAATTCTAACAGGTATCCCTTGGAAACTATCTCTAGTGCCCAGGGATCCAGAACATCTCTTGCCCAAGCCTGAGCGAAGAGAGATAGTCTGCCCCCTACCAGATCCGGTCCCGGATCGGGGGCTACCCCTTCATGCTGTCTTGGTAGCAGCAGCAGGTTTCTTGGTTTGTTTACCCTTGTTCCAGCCTTGCATGGGCTTCCAAGCGGGTTTGGGCTGGGCCGCGTTACCTTCTTGTCTAGCGGCAGTGGAGTTATTAGCCGGTCCGTTCCTGAAATTGAGAAAGGAACGAAAATTAGACTTGTTCTTAGCCTTAAAAGGCCTATCCTGTGGGAGGGCATGGCCCTTACCCCCAGTGATGTCTGAAATAATTTCCTTCAATTCCGGCCCAAAAAGGGTCTTACCCTTGAAAGGAATATTCAGTAACTTAGACTTGGACGACACATCCGTCGACCAGGATTTTAGCCAAAGCGCCCTCCGCGCTACTATAGCAAAACCTGAGTTTTTCACCGCCAATTTCGTTATTTGAAAGGCGGCATCCAATATAAAGGAATTAGCTAACTTTAATGCTTGAATTCTGTCCATGACTTCTTCATAGGAAGTCTCTTTCTGGAGCGACCTTTCTAGTTCTTCGAACCAAAAGGACGCCGCTGAAGTGACAGTAATAACACACATAGCTGGTTGAAGGATGAACCCTTGCTGAACAAAAATCTTTTTAAGCAATCCTTCCAATTTTTTATCCATAGGATCTTTGAAAGCGCAGCTGTCCTCTATAGGAATAGTTGTGCGCTTCGCTAGTGTTGAAACAGCTCCCTCAACCTTCGGGACCGTTTGCCATGCGTCCCTTCTAGGGTCTACTATGGGAAACATTTTCTTAAATATAGGAGGTGGGGCAAAGGGTACACCTGGCTTCTCCCACTCCTTTTCCACTATGTTCGCTACCCTCTTAGGTATTGGAAAAGCGTCGTCGTGCACTGGGACCTCTAAAAATTTGTCCAATTTGCACAACTTCTCTGGTACTACCATGGAATCACAGTCATCCAGAGTAGCTAATACCTCCTTAAGCAAAGCGCGGAGATGTTCTAGCTTAAACTTAAATGCCACTAGATCAGGTTCTGCCTGTTGAGAAATTTTTCCTGAGTCTGAAATTTCACCCTCAGACAGCCCTTCCCTCACAGCCAATTCCAATTGATGTGAGGGTAAAATAGATAAGGCATCGTCAGCGTCTGATTGTTCATCCTTTTTTTCTGTATTTAAAACTGAACAATCACGCTTTCTCTGAAAAGCTGGCAGTTTGGATAAAAGATTTGCTATAGAGTTATCCACTACTGCTGATAATTGTTGCATAGAAATAAGCACTGGCGCGCTAGGTGTCGCCTGCGCGGGCAAAGCTGGTGTAGACACAGAAGGAGAGTATGTAGAGCTATCCCCACAACCTTCATTAGATAAATCATCTTGGGCAACATTATGAAAAATAACAGAGCTGTCCTGATTTTGCTTGGACGCTATGGCACAATTATCACAAACACTCGAAGGGGGAACCACATTTGTCTCTACACACACAGAACATAGGTTATCTGATGGAACAGACATGTTAAACAGATTTAGGCAGGCAAACAATGCAATAAAAACGATTTTAAACAAAAACATTACTGTCTCTTTAAATAATAAAAACAGAATTTATGCTTACCTGATAAATTACTTTCTCCAACGGTGTGTCCGGTCCACGGCGTCATCCTTACTTGTGGGAATACCTCTTCCCCAACAGGAAATGGCAAAGAGTCCCAGCAAAGCTGTCCCTCCTAGGCTCCGCCCACCCCATTCATTCGACCGACGGACAGGAGGAAAAATATAGGAGAAACCATATGGTACCGTGGTGACTGTAGTTAGAGAAAATAATTCATCAGACCTGATTAAAAAACCAGGGCGGGCCGTGGACCGGACACACCGTTGGAGAAAGTAATTTATCAGGTAAGCATAAATTCTGTTTTCTCCAACATTGGTGTGTCCGGTCCACGGCGTCATCCTTACTTGTGGGAACCAATACCAAAGCTTTAGGACACGGATGAAGGGAGGGAGCATATCAGGTTACCTAAACGGAAGGCACCACAGCTTGCAAAACCTTTCTCCCAAAGATAGCCTCCGAAGAAGCAAAAGTATCAAATTTGTAAAATTTGGCAAAAGTGTGCAGTGAAGACCAAGTCGCTGCCTTACATATCTGATCAACAGAAGCCTCGTTCTTGAAGGCCCATGTGGAAGCCACAGCCCTAGTGGAGTGAGCTGTGATTCTTTCAGGAGGCTGCCGTCCGGCAGTCTCGTAGCCAATCGGATGATGCTTTTAAGCCAAAAGGAAAGAGAGGTAGAAGTCGCTTTTTGACCTCTCCTTTTACCAGAATAGACGACAAACAGAGAAGATGTTTGTCTGAAATCTTTTGTAGCCTCTAAATAGAATTTTAGAGCACGGACTACGTCCAAATTGTGTAACAAACGTTCCTTCTTTGAAACTGGATTCGGACACAAAGAAGGTACAACAATCTCCTGGTTAATATTTTTGTTAGAAACAACCTTTGGAAGAAAACCAGGCTTAGTACGCAAAACCACCTTATCTGCATGGAACACCAGATAGGGCGGAGAACACTGCAGAGCAGATAACTCTGAAACTCTTCTAGCAGAAGAAATAGCAACCAAAAACAAAACTTTCCAAGATAATAACTTAATATCTATGGAATGTAGAGGTTCAAACGGAACCCCTTGAAGAACTGAAAGAACTAGATTTAGACTCCAGGGAGGAGTCAAAGGTCTGTAAACAGGCTTGATCCTAACCAGAGCCTGAACAAATGCTTGAACATCTGGCACAGCTGCCAGTCGTTTGTGTAGTAAGACAGATAAAGCAGAAATCTGTCCCTTTAGAGAACTCGCAGATAATCCTTTATCCAAACCTTCTTGCAGAAAGGAAAGAATCTTAGGAATTTTTATCTTATTCCATGGGAATCCCTTGGATTCACACCAACAGATCTTTTCCATATTTTATGGTAAATCTTTCTAGTTACCGGTTTTCTGGCCTGAACCAGAGTATCTATCACAGAATCTGAAAACCCACGCTTTGATAGAATCAAGCGTTCAATCTCCAAGCCGTCAGCTGGAGGGAGACCAGATTTGGATGTTCGAATGGACCCTGAACAAGAAGGTCCTGTCTCAAAGGTAGCTTCCATGGTGGAACCGATGACATATTCACCAGGTCTGCATACCAAGTCCTGCGTGGCCACGCAGGAGCTATCAAGACCACCGAGGCCCTCTCCTGCTTGATCCTGGCTACCAGCCTGGGAATGAGAGGAAACAGTGGAAACACGTAGGCTAGGTTGAAGGTCCAAGGCGCTACTAGTGCATCCACTAGAGTCGCCTTGGGATCCCTGGATCTGGACCCGTAGCAAGGAACCTTGAAGTTCTGACGAGACGCCATCAGATCCATGTCTGGAATGCCCCATAATTGAGTCAACTGGGCAAAGATCTCCGGGTGAAGTTCCCACTCCCCCGGATGGAATGTCTGACGACTCAGATAATCTGCTTCCCAGTTTTCCACACCTGGGATGTGGATCGCAGATAGATGGCAGGAGTGATCCTCCGCCCATTGTATTATTTTGGTCACTTCTTTCATCGCCAGGGAACTCCTTGTTCCCCCCTGATGATTGATATACGCAACAGTCGTCATGTTATCTGATTGGAATCTTATGAATCTGGCCTTTGCAAGCTGAGGCCAAGCCCTGAGAGCATTGAATATCGCTCTTAGTTCCAGAATGTTTATCGGGAGAAGAGACTCTTCCCGAGACAATGGTCCCTGAGCTTTCAGGGATTCCCAGACCGCGCCCCAGCCCACTAGACTGGCGTCGGTCGTGACAATGACCCACTCTGGTCTGCGGAAGCACATTCCCTGGGATAGGTGGCCCAGGGTTAGCCACCAAGGGAGTGAATCTCTGGTCTTCTGATCTACTTGAATCACTGGAGACAAGTCTGTATAGACCCCATTCCACTGTTTCAGCATGCACAGTTGTAATGGTCTTAGATGAATTCGCGCAAAAGGAACTATGTCCATTGCTGCAACCATCAACCCTACTACTTCCATGCACTGAGCTATGGAAGGACGTGGAACAGAGTGAAGAACTTGACAAGCGCTTAGAAGTTTTGACTTTCTGACATCTGTCAGAAAAATCCTCATTTCTAAGGAATCTATTATTGTTCCCAAGAAGGGAACTCTTGTTGACGGAGACAGAGAACTTTTTTCTATGTTCACCTTCCATCCGTGAAAACTGAGAAAGGCCAGAACGATGTCTGTATGAGCCTTTGCTTTTGAAAGAGACGACGCTTGTATTAGAATGTCGTCCAAGTATGGTACTACTGCAATGCCCCTCGGTCTTAGAACCGCTAGAAGGGACCCGAGTACCTTTGTGAAAATTCTTGGAGCAGTGGCTAATCCGAATGGGAGGGCCACAAACTGGTAATGTTTGTCCAGAAAGGCGAACCTTAGGAACTGATGATGTTCTTTGTGGATAGGAATATGTAGGTACGCATCCTTTAGATCCACAGTAGTCATAAATTGACCTTCCTGGATAGTGGGTAGAATCGTTCGAATAGTTTCCATCTTGAACGATGGTACCCTGAGAAATTTGTTTAGGATCTTTAAATCCAAAATCGGTCTGAAGGTTCCCTCTTTTTTGGGAACTACGAACAGATTTGAATAAAATCCCATTCCTTGTTCCGTTATTGGAACTTGGTGTATCACTCCCATCTTTAATAGGTCTTCTACACAATGTAAGAACGCCTGTCTCTTTATTTGGTTTGAGGATAAGTGAGACATGTGGAACCTTCCCCTTGGGGGTAGTTCCCTGAATTCCAGAAGATAACCCAGAGAAACTATTTCTAGCGTCCAGGGATCCTGAACATCTCTTGCCCAAGCCTGAGCAAAGAGAGAGAGTCTGCCCCCTACTAGATCCGGTCCCGGATCGGGGGCTAATCCTTCATGCTGTTTTGTTAGCAGCAGCAGGCTTCTTGGCCTGCTTACCCTTGTTCCAGCCTTGCATAGGTTTCCAGGCTGGTTTGGGCTGTGAGGCATTACCCTCTTGCTTAGAGGATGCAGAATTAGAGGCCGGTCCGTTCCTGAAATTGCGAAAGGAATGAAAATTAGACTTATTCTTGGCCTTGAAAGGCCTATCTTGTGGAAGGGCATGGCCCTTTCCCCCAGTGATGTCTGAGATAATCTCTTTCAATTCTGGCCCAAAGAAAGTTTTACCTTTGAAAGGGATGTTAAGCAATTTTGTCTTGGATGATACATCCGCTGACCAAGACTTTAGCCAAAGCGCTCTGCGTGCCACAATTGCAAACCCTGATTTTTTTGCCGCTAATCTAGCTAATTGCAAAGCGGCATCTAAAATAAAGGAGTTAGCCAACTTAAGTGCGTGAACTCTGTCCATAACCTCCTCATACGGAGTCTCTCTACTGAGCGACTTTTCTAGTTCCTCGAACCAGAACCACGCTGCTGTAGTGACAGGAACAATGCACGAAATGGGTTGTAGAAGGTAACCTTGCTGAACAAAAATCTTTTTAAGCAAACCTTCCAATTTTTTATCCATAGGATCTTTGAAAGCACAACTATGCTCGATAGGAATAGTAGTGCGCTTGTTTAGAGTAGAAACTGCCCCCTCGACCTTAGGGACTGTCTGCCATAAGTCCTTTCTGGGGTCGACCATAGGAAATAATTTCTTAAATATAGGTGGGGGAACAAAAGGTATGCCGGGCTTCTCCCACTCCTTATTCACTATGTCCGCCACCCGCTTGGGTATAGGAAAAGCGTTGGGGTGCACCGGAACCTCTAGAAACTTGTCCATCTTGCATAATTTCTCTGGAATGACCAAGTTGTCACAACCATCCAGAGTAGATAACACCTCCTTAAGCAGTGCACGGAGATGTTCTAATTTAAATTTAAATGTCACAACATCAGGTTCAGCTTGTTGAGAAATTTTTCCTGAATCTGAAATTTCCCCATCTGACAAAACCTCCCTCATGGCCACTTCAGATTGGTGTGAGGGTATGACAGAACAATTATCATCAGCGCCCTCCTGCTCTTCAGTGATTAAAACAGAGCAATCGCGCTTTCTCTGATATGCAGGCATTTTGGATAAAATATTTGCTATGGAGTTATCCATTACAGCCGTCAATTGTTGCATGGTAATAAGCAATGGCACGCTAGAAGTACTAGGGGCCTCCTGCGTGGGCAAAACTGGTGTAGACACAGTAGGAGATGATGTAGTATCATGTCTACTCCCCTCATCTGAGGAATCATCTTGGGCAATTTCATTATCTGTGGCAGTACTGTCCTTACTTTGTTTGGACGCTATGGCACAATTATCACACAATTTTGAATGGGGAGACACATTGGCTTTCATACATATAGAACATAGCTTATCCGAAGGCACAGACATGTTAAACAGGCTTAAACTTGTCAATAAAGCACAAAAACCGTTTTAAAACAAAACCGTTACTGTCTCTTTAAATTTTAAACAGAGCCCACTTTATTACTGAATATGTGAAAAAGTATGAAGGAATTATTCAAAATTTACCAAAATTTCACCACAGTGTCTTAAAGCATTAAAAGTATTGCACACCAATTTTCAGAGCTTTAACCCTTAAAATAACGAAACCGGAGCCGGTTACAAATTTAACCCCTATACAGTCCCAGCTACAGCCTTTGCTGTGACTTTACCAAGCCCAGAGGGGAATACGATACCAAATGACGCCTTCTAGAAACTTTTCCAACCACTTTCAGGTCCTCACACATGCATCTGCATGTCTTGCTCTCAAAAACTGCGCAGTAATGGTGCGAAAATGAGGCTCAGCCTACAACTGGGAAGGCCCTCCCTGACTGGAAAAGCTGTCTAACATAGTGCCTGATGTTAAAAAACGTTCCCCAAGTTTATAAGTGTGAATTATCAGCATAAACATGTATAAAATGTCCAAATAAAGCAATCGATTTAGCCCATAAAAGTGTCTACCAGTTTTATAGCCCATATTACGCCCTTTATTCTGTTTGAGACTAAAAAAATGGCTTACCGGTCCCCATGAGGGGAAATGACAGCCTTCCAGCATTACACAGTCTTGTTAGAATATGGCTAGTCATACCTTAAGCAGAAAAGTCTGCTAACTGTTTCCCCCAACTGAAGTTACTTCATCTCAACAGTCCTATGTGGAAACAGCAATCGATTTTAGTTACTGTCTGCTAAAATCATCTTCCTCTCACAAACAGAAATCTTCATCTTTTTCTGTTTCAGAGTAAATAGTACATACCAGCACTATTTTAAAATAACAAACTCTTGATAGTAGAATAAAAAAACTACATTTAAACACCACATACTCTTAACCATCTCCGTAGAGATGTTGCCTGTGCAACGGCAAAGAGAATGACTGGGGTGGGCGGAGCCTAGGAGGGACTATATGGCCAGCTTTGCTGGGACTCTTTGCCATTTCCTGTTGGGGAAGAGATATTCCCACAAGTAAGGATGACGCCGTGGACCGGACACATCAATGTTGGAGAAATGACACATTTATTTCTGAATGTTCAAAAAACTATGAAGGCAATATCCGATTTTTCTGAAATTTGGACCCCAGTGTCTTAATGCTTAGAAAGTATTGCAAGCAAACCGGAGCTAATTGTTGGATTTATCTGTTTTTACACACCACAATCCCAGCTACAGCCTTGCTACAGCTTTTTACCTTTCTTAGGGGTCAATCATCCACAGAAATAAGCCTTCTGGAGTCACTTTCTGAACCACAGGACCCTCTCACATGAATCTGCATGCACTGCCTTGAAATTCAACTGCACAGCTGAAGTGCCAAAATGAGGCTTCCTCCCTCAGCACACTAGAGTGAAGGGGCCTTCCTGACTAGATTTAGGTGTCTAAAACAAGCCAGATCAATAAAAAACGTTCCCAAGTGTATGTGAGCTTATAAAATATTTCAAATGGTATAATATTGTAATAAAAACCAATCGATTTAGCCCCTAACAGTGTCTACCAGCATAAAAAACAAAAAGGGGAAGCCTGTTATCTTTTTTGCTGAGGTGAAAGAAAAATGGCTTACCGTTTCCCCTGAGGGGAAAAATGACTGTCATCTAGCATTAGCCTGTGTTGTTAGAAGGAGACTAGTCATACCTGAAGCAGATGAGTCTGCAAACTGTTACCCCCAACTGAAGTTCTCTTGTTTCAACAGTCCTGCATGGTAACAGTAATGGATTTTAGTTACTTGTGCTAAAATCATAGCCCTCTTAAACAGAAATCTTCATCACTTTTCTGTTATAGAGTAAATAGTACAAGCCAGCACTATTTTAAAATAACAAACTCTTGATAGAAGAATAAAAAACTACAACTAACACCACAAACTCCTCGCCATCCCCGTGGTAGATGCTACTTGTTCAGAGCGGCAAGGAGAATGACTGGGGGGCGGAGCCAGAGGGGGAGCTATATGGACAGCTCTTGCTGTGTGCTCTCCTTGCCTTTCCCTGTGGGGGAGAACATTTCCCACAAGTAATGGATGACGCCGTGGACCGGACACACCAATGTTGGAGAAAAAGAGTTGAGCAAGAGATTATCGAATTAGGTGATATAACTCACCTTAAAGATTTTCGTAGTAATTTATCTTCTAAACAAAGAATAGCTGTTAAAGAATTAAAACAAAATAATAATATAGTCATTAGAACATCAGATAAAGGTGGCAACGTACTTGTCATGAATAAACCTAAATACTTACAAGAAGCTATTAGACAACTAAAAGATGAAAAAACCTATAGAAAACTAATCTGTAACCCCGAGAAAGAATTTAGAAAAAAAGCTGACTAATCTCTTAGATCAAAAGAAAGCAGGGTCCCCTGGTGAAAGTCACTCACTGGAAGGTAATATAAAACACTGGTGCATAAACCAGAAGAGCCAGTAGAAACATCAAGGCCTCTAAAGTGAAATGGCCAATAATGCGAGTGTGTGTGTCCGCACAAAGAGAGAGCCAAATAACAAGGAGCTTAAAAACCTGCATACTCTTACCCCATTCCGGCTGAACTTTCCAAAACTCTTAGGACCGCTAAACCTTGAACCGTACCATACAGGAATCCAGGTGTGATGCGTGAACCACAGCTCCGGTGTGGAATTATTCACTTCGTGAACCTTAGTTCCTTGCGGTTACTTCTAGTGTCGGTATCCATATCTGAGCGTGGCGTGTGACGTCACCTGTCACGTTGGGAGGGTGTGAGGGTTGTGCTTCAATCTGCTCCTGTTGCTTGTTCTGTTGGATATCAACTCCATACAGCAAATAGCGTAAGTGGCACTCGTGTGATAGGCTCTAATGCACCAGGTGAGGTTAATGAGATCCCAAAAAAGGACTCTTTGTAGTCCCGTAACAATATATTCAAAAAACATGACAGCTTTATTGAAACATGGTAAAAGTTCCATAGCCACCAGCACAAAAATATAGAGAACAGCTGGTCTGACTAGTTTCGGTGTCTTGCCGTAATCTTAGACCTTGTAAATTTGGTTGTAGGGATTCATATTTTGCCTCCCTTTACAGATCAACATTATACTCCTATTCCTTTACCTCTGCTGATATGTTTCAGTACTGGTTTGGCTGTCTGCTTCTAGGTAGACGAGTGTCTGCATGCAAGGAAGTATAAATATTTTATAGACACTCACAGCTATGGATGGGGCACTTATATTTAAAGGGACACTGAACCCACATTTTTTCTTTCATGATTCAGATAGAGCATGACATTTTAAGCAACTTTCTAATTTACACCTATTATCAAATTTTCTTTATTCTCTTGGTATCTTTATTTGAAATGCAGGAATTTAAGTTTAGATGCCAGCCCATTTTTAGTGAACAACCTAGGTTGTCCTTGCTGATTGGTGGATAAATTCATCCACCAATAAAAAAAGTGCTGTCCAGAGGTCTGAACCAAGAAAAAGCTTAGATGCCTTCTTTTTCAAATAAAGATACCAAGAGAACGAAGAAAAATTAATAATAGGAGTAAATTAGAAAGTTGTTTAAAATGGTATGCTCTGTCTGAATCACAAAAGAAAAAAAAATGGGTTCAGTGTCCCTTTAAGTTCTCTCTGTATAAAATTTGTATAGAGGCCCATTAGACAGGCAATATCCCCTGTGTTTTATTTATAACTGTCATTTATCTTAATAGATAAGGGGAGGAAATTTAAGAATGAAACAGGCCTAGCTGGGTAACAAATAAGAGCGTGCGCACCACACCATGCCCCTTTTTATGTTAACGGTCGTGTTATCATCATGACACGCCAACGTTCTGATTTCCCACCAAAATCTCAGTATTTAGGCCCTGCCCCCATAGTTCTGATTTTCTTGCCAAAATCGTGGGTATTAAAGCTCCACCCTATCGTTCTGATTTTCCTGCCAAAATTGCAGGTATTTAATCTCTGCACCCTCACTTCAATATGCCCTCCAAACAGTAAGGACCCCTTTTTTTCAAATAAGCCCTCAATGTACCTGTGAAAGGGATTACTATATAAAATACTATAGAGGGGCAAATGAATGAAAGACCCATTTTTTCCATAACTCAAAATTGTCTCCAATACCTCTTAAGGGATTTATTGTTATTCATTATTGCATTTTGTTCTATAATTTGCCATAATGGAGCAGCACCACCCTGTCCCTGAAACAAGCATGGAAACTGAGCAGACTGAACACCTTTCTACAAAAGCTACATGTGCTTATTGCAAATTGTCTGAAGTAGCTTCTTCAGCTCATTTATGTGTGTCATGTCAAGATTATTGCATGCTACGCCAACTGTGCAGGGATTATACTCGAATATCACAACTGATATTCGTAGATCCCAATATATGATTTTCTATGGCTTGGTGCTTAAGCCACCACTTTATATTTTAAGGGGCTTCCTTTGCACAACCAACCTGGTCTGTGATCACCACAGATGCAAGTCTTACAGGTTGGGGAGCTGTCTGGGGGTCTCTAACAGCACAGAGAGTCTGGAAACCTTGCAAAACAAGGTTACCAATCAATGTATAAGACCTCAATGCTCACTCCGAACCCTTCAGGTCTGACCTCTATTGAAAAAGGAGTCTTATCTCTGTTTACAGACAGACTATACCACAACAGTAGCTTATTCCAATCACCAAGGGGGAACGCACAGTTCCCTAGCCATGACAGAGGTATCCCAAATCCTTTCTTGGGCAGAAACCAACGCCTGCCTCATTTCTGCTATTCACATCCCAGGTGTAAACAACTGGGAGGCAGATTACCTCAGTCGTCAGACCTTACATCCGGGAAAGTGGTCTCTCCATCAAGATGTATTCAATCAGATTGTACTGATCTCTAGTTTGAACAAGAAAATTCCTAGGTATCTTGCGAGAACCAGGGACCCTCAGACGAAACCGTTGGACGCTCTAGAAGTGCCCTGGCTTTTCAAGTCAGCTTATCTGTTCCTGCCTCTGGTCCTACTTCCCATAGTGGTTTCAAAGATAAAAAGGGAACAATCTTTGAAAATCCTGATAGCCCCAGCGTGGCCTTACAGGATTTGGTACGTGGATCTAATTAAAAAGTCCAGTTGCCGAGGGGGCGGAGCTAGCTACTGGAGCGGATGGTCGCATCTTTGCAGAGCTCCCGGCTCTGACTATATTATATGGGACATATCTACCTCAATCTGCAATCCAAAGCTATTCAAAAGTGGACCCCAACTTTCTACTTCTCTTAAGAATGAGTCCGGGAGCAGACAATAGCCACATTTCACCCGGTTTTCCCTAGAAGACAGGGCATATCGCACAGTGATCCATACACCTAAGGATCCCAAGATGGCGCTGCCCTCATGGACTCTTGGGATCATGACCATGCTAGACAGACACTTCTCTAATCTCACCCAAATTCTTACAAAGGTGGTTGAACACGAACCACTAATTACCGTAGCTCCGAGGCAGCAGCAGATTTTGCAGAGCCCTCATGCTGATATACGTGGCTGCCTTGCTTCGTACACACAAAAGGCTGATCATGCTGCAGCCGTCCTCACACAGGATGTTGGGGCCTTACCTGGTTGGAACACGCAGTTACCGGACATTGCAGTCACTCTCTCACATCCCAGCATGATACACTCCACGCTGCAATCTGTCGAACCGGTAATGCTTTCTGAGAAAACGAGATGCAAGGACTCCCTCTTCTCTTCTACTTCCAAGCTGGTCGGGAACGCAGACGGTGCTGCGGGCATATCGAGAGGTGGTGCAGATACACCTCTGCTCTTACTCCGAAGTTTTGGTCAACAAATGCTGGGTTGGAGAGGTGGACTCAGCCATATTTAAAACGATGCTCCTGACACAGGTGCAGCGGAGAGGTCTTGCACTCATTTTGTGGGACGCCATTCTCAAATCCCTCTTGTGCTCTACTTTGTGCATGATAACGGCCATTGTCCCTGTATGAACAGTATCGGTGTGGGATAGACATGGAAGGCACCAAAACTTACAGCGGAACTAGCCTACCTAAGAGACCCTGTTATGTTCACATATAGCTCACTACATATTGCTAGGGTGGCTGGACAATTGGTCCGATGAGTGTATGGGGCACAGATGTTTTTAGTTAGTGATATATACGTTTCCAAATAGATTACTGCCTAAAAGACTAGAACAGGCTCCTGTAACATGGTGGACACTGGGACACTGGGATTATACCTATATTAACTGATCTGTAGAGCCCCATCTCAGTTATGATGTGGGAAGCACTGAGTTTAATATTTTTATGTTTGAAAATTGCCGCTGTTATAAAGTATTAAGTTTGGTTTTCAAATAACATTTCTAGGTATGGTACGCAATAGCCGTTTCCACCGCTAGAGGGGAGTCATGTTCCATTATAACTTTGTTCACCACAATGCTTTGTGCTTAATACTCCTTGTACCCCCATACCTTGCTTTTGGGACCATAATATCCATAGCTATGGCATCTAGGTGTCTCATAAAATATCTCAAATCCTTATAATGGAAATTGCTCTGATGCATGTTTGTCTAGCTTATTACTATACATCTCACCTGTATGCATATCTGTCTAAAACTGTACTTTGCCTTGCTGTGGGGCATAGGGCCCATGCCCACGCGGCGGGGTGGTATAGTACATGACCTCTCAAACTAAATCTTCAATAATATTTGCTTGGCCTCCTAATATTTGTGCTTAAGCTCAACATAGCTAGTTAATGAATAGTTTTCACACACTTTTAACATCACTTGTTATAACCTATATAGAATTGAGAAAGTTATATATATTACTTCTAATACTGCTTTCCCTAAGATTAGAGTGAAGGGGCTGTCAACGGCCGAGGCAGCGCTTTGTATTTTATTTGCTTGTTTCAGCAGTATACTTATACTATAGCAATGATATTTATATCCTCCATAGTAACCCATATCAGTCACCTGTCTAACGTCCCAAGCTAATTACTTATATTGCCAGCCTTCACTCCCCCCCCATCCACAAATTTAAGTTTTGCATGTATTTCTGCTGTTTTCCACCCCACCATGGTTTGACTATTTAAAGTAACATCCGGCAACCTTTTGTGAGCTAATATACGCCATATATATAATTACATTACTCCAGCTTAGAGATAATTTTTAATCAAGGTTAATACTACTAGCTATAGTGCCTAGACCATACTTAGTTGTCACCCCCACCATATCACTGTGTGCCAACCGTGCGCCCCAGAGGTCTTACTTAATATTTCTGTTGTTTTCATAACCAATTCCTACTCTTGTTTGTTATATTTATATATATAGCTCCCCCCTACCACCAATACACTCAGGCATCCGTAAATATGCTTGACGTGTTTTAATGCGGTTCCCTTGATAAATACCGCAAATGTAATCATATTTTTTCTTATGTATTGAAGTTTGAACGTTATATCCTTGCTTCATATTACATAACTGTGCATTTTTATAATAAGGAATCTATATATATAAACTTTAAGCCACACGGTAGTTCTACTTCTACTTCAATATCTATCTTCCCCCGCTATAAAAGACTTATATGTTATTCTTCTTTTCACTGCGGGAAAATGTCCCTTCACACAGTTTTAGTATAATATTACTTATATTCATTCAGGCAGCAACCTGATAAGTTATTCAATAATTGTGACATCCCTGTGATGTTCTTTCGTCCTCATATCAGCAGGTTGTTTATGTTTAGTGTTCACTGTTGTTTATTATGTTACTGCTTTTCCCTATGCAACACTTATGTAAAGAACTGGGCCCGGGAGGTCCTAAAGGCTCATTAAGAGAACTATTTCTTAAGGAAAGGAGAAAAAGTGAAAATCTGAGGTTCCTTCTTTTTTTTTTCTTTTTCTTTTGATTGTTAGATACTAGGCTACAACAATAAATTGGATTGTAAACATATGTTAGGATATTTGATATGCTCCTGTACTAAGCTCAAGATTCTATGGAAATAGATGCAGCTCTTATATGTTTAGTTTGGATACGTACTGTAAAATGTTGTAGTACTATGATTTGTATCCTGTTTCAAATGATAATTGTTTGTAAACCTATTTATGAACCTCAATAAAAATTATTATAAAAAAAAAAAAAGTCCAGTTGCCCATCCTTGGACTATTCCTCTAAGGCCAGACCTTCTATCTCAAGGTCCCTTCTTCAAACCAGACTTAAAGTCTCTAAACTTAGTGGCATGGAAATTGAACGTTTCTCAGTCATAGAGGTTTCTCTGATTCTATGATTAACACTACAATTCAGGCCAGCAAGCCTGTTTTAAGGAAGATCTGCCATAAAGTTTGAAAAACTTATATCTCATGGTGTTCTTCTCATGATTAATCCTGGAATTCTTTATGAATTCCTAGGATTCTTCAGTTTCTTCAAGATGGTTTGGATAAAGGCTTGTCTGACAATACTTTGAAAGGACAAATCTCTGCTCTCTTTGGCGTTCAGCTCGCCACGCAACAATTGGAGGAAGCCGGATTTGTCATCACTGTGCTAAGTACAGCAGGAGCTGTGGGTGTAGGATTTCTGGTCTGCTTTCCATAAAACAAATGTATTTAAAAAAATCAGCTTCATTGTAAAGTTTAATGAATGAAAGTTCCCCTGTTTTTAAGAGTATTTTTAAAAACCGGCACTGATTCATTAAACTTTACATGCCCTTTAAGGACTCATCCAGATGCTTCTGTCTTCTGTCACATCATCAATAAACACTAGTGACCCAGTGTCACTGGAAGCCATGCATGCCCATGCCATCACATTGCCTCCACCATGTTTTATAGATGATGTGGTATGCTTCGGAACATGAGCCTTCCCCGTACTTTTTTCTTCCCATCATTCTGGTACAGGTTGATCTTAGTTTCATCTGTCCAAAGAATGCTGTTCCCGAACTGGGCTAGCTTTTTTAGATATTTTTTGGCAAAGTTTAATCTGGCCTTTTTATTCTTGAGGCTTATGAATGGTTTGCACCTTGTGGTGAACCCTCTGTATTTGCTCTTGTAAAGTCTTCTCTTTATGGTAGACTTGGATAATGATATGCCTACCTCCTGGAGAGTGTGCTTCACTTAGCTAGATGTTATGAAGGGTTTTTTCTTTACAATGGAAAGGATCCTACGATAATCGACCACTCTTGTCTTCCATGGACATCCAGGCCTTTTTGTGTTGTAGAGTTCACCAGTGCATTCTTTTTTTCTCATAATATACCAAATTGTTGAAATGACCATTCCTAATGTTCCTGCTATCTCTCTGATGGATTTCTTTTTCTTTTTTTCTTTTTGCAGCCTAAGGATGGGCTGTTTCACTTGCATTAGAGCTTCCAAACGCGAATGCCACACCTGGAAACAACTCCAGACCTTTTACCTGCTTAATTGATGATGAAATAATGAAGGAATAGCCTACACCTGTCCATGAAACAGCTTTTGAGTCAATTGTTAATTGCCAATTTGGATGAGCATACCCTTAAATTAAAGCTGGGAGACTGCACTTTAAGCCCATATTCATTATTTAACTGTAACTTGAACTTGTGTCATTGTGTAATTATTTACGGACCTAACTGTAGGTAAAATGTAACAAACAAAGTTCATTATAGTCCTTTACTTTTGCAGATTGAACTCCAAGAAGGAGCAAAATATTGAAACACACAGTATTATGAGTTAGCAAGTACATGCTGTAGTTGCAAAATTTGTATGTAAAATCACAAAATAACAAGTTTAACTCTAGTAAAGCAACATAAACTATATAAAACAGGGTATGCCTTTAAAATATCAAACCTTCTATTATCATGCATAAGGCACCCAACAAGTAATATCAAAGTGTACCTGTGTGAGAGACCTATTCAGATTATATACAAATGCTGCAGTACAGTTAGCAAGATTGAACAGAAACTAATACAACAAAATAAAACTTTCATAAGAATATCAACAAATTTAAAGGACCAGTCAACACAGTAGATTTGCATAACCAACAAATGCAAGATAACAAGACAATGCAATAGCACTTAGTCTGAACTTCAAATGAATAGTAGATTTTTTTCTGACAAATTTTAAAAGTTGTCTATTTCCACTCCCCCTGTACCATGTGACAGCCATCAGCCAATCACAAATGCATACACGTACCATGTGACAGCCATCAGCCAATCACAAATGCATATACGCTTATTCTGTGAATTCTTGCACATGCTCAGTAGGAGATGGTAAATTAAAAAGTTTAAATATAAAAAGACTGTGCACTTTTTTAAATGGAAGTAAATTGGAACAATGTTTAAAATTGCATGCTCTATCTGAATAATGAAAGTTTATTTTTTAGTTGAGTGTCCCTTTAAAGGGACATTAAACAATAAATCAATTCTAGATAGAATGATGAATTCAAATAAATAATTAGTCTGAGAATAACATGTAGATGTATTTTTTAAAAAGTCATTAGTTATTTCAATATTGACAAAATAAGTGTAAAGGTTTAGTGTCTAAAAAACAATAGGAGCTGCCATGTTGTGTGGCCAATTATGGAAAGTTATAAATAGGTCACTAGAGTATGCAACCAATGGCTGTGTGGAATATAACAGTGCTCTGTACCTCCATTTCTAACAGGAACTGAAAAGCTCACAATTTCAAAATGGAATTAGAGGAAAGGGGGGCAAAATAAATAATGGAAGTATATTGTATATATATATATATATATATATATATATATATATATATATATATATATATATATATATGTACAAGCAAAGTGCACTCCAGATTCAAACAGACAGCCGCTTCGGGTGCTAGCAAAATTAGGATATATCAAAGAACAGGAAGCACTCCAGAAGACTTTCAGTTTGAGGACGGGTAGTTTATTGCCCGAAAACGTTCACTAATTAAAGGTGACATTATTTGAAAGTCTTCTGGAGTGCTTCCTGTTCTTTGATATATATATATATATATATATATATATATATATATATATATATATATATATATATATATATATATATATATATATATATATAATTTCATATTACTATCTCAAGGTGTTTAATATCTCATTAAATTTAAAATATACTATGTGGGGTTTTAAAGTCCACTCTGTAAATGCATGTCGGTGTTTACTATGGTCCAAATCTAGGTAACAAAGATTTCTTGGTGAATATATGTTCAGCAAACAAGAGGAAAAACAGCCACAGGGCACATTAGCCAACATCTTTCCTTTCAGCTGAAACAGTGATGGGCAAACTGATTTTGTTCCTGAGTATCCTTGCTTTTAAATCCCCAGAATCCCAAGCAGCCCTTTGAAGGGTAAAGTATTTTAGTGATAATTCCACATCTGTGGTACCATGCGGGGGTAGGACAGGCCATGCAGTGTCAAAACAAGAGTCCGGGCTTGTGACTAGAAAAAGGCTAGGTCCGGAGAAACAATACTAATAAATATCACAGTCCACAATCGTATAAGCTGGCTGTGAGATTCAAGTCAGACCCTTCACATACAGACCCCAGAAGTTCACAGGTAGATGCCAAACATGTATTTTTTCACTTTGGATAGGTGAGAGTGTTCTAAATGTCTCTTCAATCTCTATTATAAATCTGTGCTTATACACTTGCAGCATGTCAGCGAGGGCCAAAAGAAAGGAGTGTACACTTTCTGTAACCATCTACGTTTCCTGGACACTAGCTATAACTCTGATAAACTTGATTAACAACTTTGCAAACCAGTAAACTGTTGAGATGGGCCGAGCTGGTATAAACCCTGGTTCTGCACTGCATTTACCTCAGCTCTGGAAAAGTTCCACTTTGTATGGGATAGCTCAAAAATTTCTTATCCCCTTGCTGATATAGTGAAAAAAATGGTAGCAGATTTCCAAACTGCAACAATGCAGTGGCAGGCACAGACTGAATCAGGAAAATGGCTGCCTCTCATTTTCCTGTGCTGTAAACAGCTGCCTCCAAAGTATATCTGCTACTCTGTAAATATGTCTCCCCAGATTGGTAGTTGGCTACCAACATGTGCCCAGACGATCAGGGGGCTACTGGATGCCACCATATATGCAAATAAAGATTAAAATGTATCTTTTATAATAGGCATAACTGGAGCTACTGTATCATGCGACTGCTCGCATGCCTGGCTGGCTCCATCCCTCAGTGGATCATATCTTGATTGTTGTTTTACAAGTTATAAGTGGTACAGGCTTTATAAGACTTTGAATTTCAATACACTGACAATTCTATTGAGTTTTATATGCATGCTTTTTTCCTTCTCATTATAAAACTATAACAGCAGGTTTTAAACTTTTTGAGGTATTTGGAGTTTTATATGCATGGATTCTCCTTATCATAAAATCAATACAGCTGTTTTTTTAACTTTATTTAAAAAAAAAAATCTTGTTTTAGGATTTTTGCATTTTGTTACTAATATATGAATGGTTTATTTTATGAAATATATATTTGTAGCAGTAAACTTTGTAAATATTAAAATGTGAATAAACATAATATTGTGAATATTACACGTTTGTGGTTTATATCATTTATGAATTATTATTTTTATGAAATATATATTTGTAGAAGTAAAAATTTGTAATATAAATTTTGAATGAATATAATATCGTGAATATTACACTTTTATGGTTTAGATAATATATATTGCATAAGCCCCAAAAGCTCTATCACTGAGAAAGGTTGATGTATTTATCAGAGGATTGATTGGGATGAAAAGGGCATGCTGTTTTGCTTACAAAAGGGTTAACCTGAACCTGCATAGTAACAGATACATATGTACGTACATACATAAACACACATATTGTCAGGATATATGTGAGTGTTATTAAATTATATATATTATTTAATATATATATATATATATATATATATATATATATATATACCAAATGATCCATTTATTTGTGAGGCTGTAACTACAGCAGACCCCCCCCCCCCTTCTCTACCTTATACATCTAAAGGATTCAAAAGATAGCATTGGTCTCATTAGTTCAGCACAAACTCCTGGGGTGATGGAGCCAAATATTCTGTGTTTTGGTGGAAAATATGCTCAGAAGCCCCTTGAAGATTCTCAATATACATCCTGATCTGGCAGAAGCATATGCCAACCTTCACTAACAGACACGTGATAATTTAACACATTGGCTCACTGGATTTCCCTTGAGGCCTAAATATATGCAAAAGTTAATTACCCCTGCTGTGTTTGAATACACGAAGCTCAGACATACATCTCAAATGGAAAATAACAAGAGTTGATTACCCCTGCTGTGTTAGATACACATCTGTACTGAGTCAAGCAGAAACACATGTTGCATTGTAGCTGATAAATTCATTTTAAAGTACAACTTGTATCATTTTTAATACTGTATAAAAATGTATAATTCCATGGATCTGAGAAATGCATTTCAGATTTGTAATAAATTAAATGAATAACTACATTAATATATATAAATGCTTAAGTTATTTCAAGATAAATTCATTTTTCTTTGTTTTCGAGAAATCTAGTGAAAATTACAAGGAAGAACTAATGTGAAGATGAGATTTCTAAATAAGATGCTATAAGTTGACATATAGATGCATCATAGATCTTGGGCCCATGTTTTAAACACGGTTGAGACATGTATTAATAAATAACTATAATACTCATATATTTCATTGATTGATGCTAATAGTCCCTAAAAAAAAAATGCAACTTTTAAGGCAGTTTATAAAATATGATAAATAAAATACTCATGTTTCATATAAAAATAATCAGAAAAAATTGCACTATATGGTCTCATCTATATTAAAATTGTAAGTGATTGATACTGGAAATTAAAGTATTTGATAGACATGTTAAAGGTTAGATAGTTAGGCTGTTAGCAATGTTGATGGTGAGACTGCATTTCTGGTTGTTTGCTGCCCCCTAGGTTATTAAGACTGGTATGACAGCCAAACGAATTGACTGTTTAAAACATATATTCCCAGTAGGACAATCAAATATTTCAGCTCGAAGGGCCAATCAATGCTCAGCTCCATTAGGGCCAATCCAAAGACAAGCTCCGAGGGCCTATCAAAATTATGTGGGAGTGATTAAGGAAAAGGAGGAGGCTTTCTTTATTTTTGGATAAAGATGCATACACACTCTAAGAAAAAGGACGGACAGACTCAAGGAAGCATTAACTTTTGGAGAGAAAAATACTATATAATAGGCTTTGGTGCCAAGTATATTCTCTGCCATTTTGGGGACACTTTCTTGAACTGTAATGTTAGCTAATTCTGATGGATGTTTTGAGTAAGATTAATTAGCAAAGAAACTTGTCCGGATCCAGGAGGATTAACAGAGAAGGCAATACTCTGTTGTTGGTTACTGAATGATATAGCTGAGCAGGCGGCGTGACCGCAAATACTGGAGCTTGATCCAGATAAGAGGTAAGACCCAGACTGAAAGCTGTGAGACAGCACAGCTGATGGTTGCAGCAATTAGCTGTGTGAGTGCTGGGAAGCAAGATGAAACTTCAGAGTATTAATGAGAGAAGGTGAATAAACTTGAAATAGACAAAGTTAGAACCGGCTGGGCACAAGATCACCTAGGATTTCCTAGACAGGATTCAAATTACCAAGCAATTTGTTAGAGGTCAGGTGAGGCTTTATAGGCTGGAGATGAAACAGATGATTGTTCCTCCTTAAAGGGGTATGCATGACAGTACCCCCACACAAAAGGAAACCCACCGGGTTTCAAGGAGACGGTCTCTCCGGGTGTCGGTTATGAAAAAGGGAAACAAAACGGTCAGCAGAAAGATTTGTAGAGGGTTCCCATTAATCCTCTTCATGAGAGTAGCCCTTCCAATGAATCAAATATTCAAGTATGTTCCCACGTTTCCTAGAATCCAAAATGTCAGCAACTTCGTATTCAGGTTGATCGGAAAGAAGTGAGTTTTTGATAGGTAAAGGAGAACCTCTAACTTGAGTATAAGGTTTCAATAGGGATACGTGGAATGTCGGATGAATCCAAAGTTCCTGAGGTAGATTCAGAGTAACTGCATTTTTGTTTATGATCGTTTACGATGTCTAAGATCATAATAATGTTTCTGTATGCCTTGAGCTTCAGAGATATTGGCCTTGAGATTAGTGTGAATTTGTAAAAGGCTATTAGCGAGTTCTTGTACAGAGGATGAGTTGGTTAAATGATCAGAAAATTTTGTCAATCATCTTTGGCCACCAAAAATTGCGTTGAAGAAGTTCTACAGTCTTTTTTATGCCCGGATGTCCAGCAAGAACTGAGTCATGTACTAAACGAATTACATTATCCTGTTCAGATGGAGGTACATAGAGTAGGTTATCATGATAATATAATTCATTTGTATGCTTTCTTAATGGTAGATTAAGAAGGGTGGTATCATTTTGTTGTGCAGTCTGAATCTGTTCCTGAATAGTGGTGTTCAAGGCAACAATATGTTACAGATGGTACTAAAAGTAGTTACTAAGAACTAACAGGCTACGCAACAGAATAGATGTGATATTATAGGAAACCACATATGCATATATATATATATATATATATATATATATATATATATATATATATATATTAATCTCCTTAGAATAACACACAGAGCACAAATTAAAATCCTTAGGAGTATTTCAATACTTGATAGGGAAACAGATTCTGTAAGACCGGTACTTACGTTTTAAATAAGATTAATTAGCAAAGAAACTTGTCCATATCCAGGAGGATTATCAGAGAAGGCAATGCTCCGTTGTCGGTTACTGAATGATATAGCTGAGCAGGCGGCGTGACCGCAAATACTGGAGCTTGATCCGGATAAGAGGTAAGACACAGACTGAAAGCTGTGAGACAGCACAGCTGATGGTTGCAGCAATTAGCTGTGTGAGTGCTGGGAAGCAAGATGAAACTTCAGAGTATTAACGAGAGAAGGTGAATAAACTTGAAATAGACAAAGTTAGAACCGGCTGGGCACAAGATCACCTAGGATTTCCTAGACAGGATTCAAATTACCAAGCAATTTGTTAGAGGTCAGGTGAGGCTTTATAGGCTGGAGATGAAACAGATGATTGCTCCTCCTTAAAGGGGTATGCATGACATGAACAAAGAAAGATTAACAATTCTTGAGGTCTATACCTTTGCACATTGTGAGTAAACCCTCCATAGATGACCCACGAAAAATTCCAGAAACTGAAACATTGATTTGGTTATTTGAGTAAAGTATAAGAAACTATTAAGTATATATATAATATTTAACTCAAAGGCATTCTAAGACTATAGTTAGATTACAGCTGGTAAATCTAAAGAACATACTTTGTATTTTAAGCTTATATTCATAGTCCTGTGTAGTTTAAAACTAGTCATATTTGGTGCTAAGTAATTGATATGTGCAATTATAAATATATATTTTAGAATTTGCCTTATTGTAGCAAAATAAGATTTATTTCAGCTCAGACAAATTGGCTGTTTGCATTAATAATATATATAATTTCTGATGTTTTTAATTGGAGATATATAGACTCATTTGTGGGCTAAGTAGCTTAATTATACATGTCCGAAAGTTAGCGGTCCATATTGTGGTATTTTAATGCGACTCTGATTTGGGAGATTCATTGTGAATAAGGTTAGTTTTAAAGGTACATTTGGTTTGCTTTGTAAAGAATATTGTAACAGCATAAGTGTATATCATTTGATTCATAATCTGGTTTCTATAAATACAATTCAATGTGTTTATAAATTTAACTAATAAAAATAATTTAGAAATTTATATTAAAGGGACAGTCTACACCAGAATTTTTATTGTTTTAAAAGATAGATGATCCCTTTATTACCCATTCCCTAGTTTTGCATAACTAACACAGTTGTATTAATATACTTTTTACCTCTGTGATTACCTTCTATCTAAGCCTCTGCAGACTGCCCCCTTATTTCATTTCTTTTGACAGACTTGCATTTTAGCTAATCAGTGCTGACTCCTAGGTAACTCCACGTGTGTGAGCACAGTGTTATCTATATCACACACATGAACTAACACCCTCTAGTGGTGAAAAACTGTCAAAATGCATTCAGAAAAGAGGCCGTCTTCCAGGTCTAAGAAATTAGCATATGAACCTCCTAGATGTAGCTTTTAATTAAGAATACCAAGAGAACAAAGCAAAATTGTTGATAAAAGTAAATTGGAAAGCTGTTTAAAATGACATGCCCTATCTGAATCATAAAAGTTTATTTTGGTATAGACTGTCCCTTTAATTTTAATTGTTTCGTATATACATTTTAATTGGGGGTTTATTTTAAAGAATAATTATTTAATAAATTGTATTGTAACCCTGCTATATACTGACATATTATTTGGAGGCTCTGCAGTAGATATTATTAAATTTATCACATTGATATAAAATATTTGTAGTAAATAGAAATTATTGGAAAAAAAAACAGAATTTATGTTTACCTGATAAATTACTTTCTCCAACGGTGTGTCCGGTCCACGGCGTCATCCTTACTTGTGGGATATTCTCCTCCCCAACAGGAAATGGCAAAGAGCCCAGCAAAGCTGGTCACATGATCCCTCCTAGGCTCCGCCTACCCCAGTCATTCGACCGACGTTAAGGAGGAATATTTGCATAGGAGAAACCATATGGTACCGTGGTGACTGTAGTTAAAGAAAATAAATTATCAGACCTGATTAAAAAAACCAGGGCGGGCCGTGGACCGGACACACCGTTGGAGAAAGTAATTTATCAGGTAAACATAAATTCTGTTTTCTCCAACATAGGTGTGTCCGGTCCACGGCGTCATCCTTACTTGTGGGAACCAATACCAAAGCTTTAGGACACGGATGAAGGGAGGGAGCAAATCAGGTCACCTAAATGGAAGGCACCACGGCTTGCAAAACCTTTCTCCCAAAAATAGCCTCAGAAGAAGCAAAAGTATCAAACTTGTAAAATTTGGTAAAAGTGTGCAGTGAAGACCAAGTCGCTGCCCTACATATCTGATCAACAGAAGCCTCATTCTTGAAGGCCCATGTGGAAGCCACAGCCCTAGTGGAATGAGCTGTGATTCTTTCGGGAGGCTGCCGTCCGGCAGTCTCGTAAGCCAATCTGATGATGCTTTTAATCCAAAAAGAGAGAGAGGTAGAAGTTGCTTTTTGACCTCTCCTTTTACCAGAATAAACAACAAACAAGGAAGATGTTTGTCTAAAATCCTTTGTAGCATCTAAATAGAATTTTAGAGCGCGAACAACATCCAAATTGTGCAACAAACGTTCCTTCTTTGAAACTGGTTTCGGACACAGAGAAGGTACGATAATCTCCTGGTTAATGTTTTTGTTAGAAACAACTTTTGGAAGAAAACCAGGTTTAGTACGTAAAACCACCTTATCTGCATGGAACACCAGATAAGGAGGAGAACACTGCAGAGCAGATAATTCTGAAACTCTTCTAGCAGAAGAGATTGCAACTAAAAACAAAACTTTCCAAGATAATAACTTAATATCAACGGAATGTAAGGGTTCAAACGGAACCCCCTGAAGAACTGAAAGAACTAAATTGAGACTCCAAGGAGGAGTCAAAGGTTTGTAAACAGGCTTAATTCTAACCAGAGCCTGAACAAAGGCTTGAACATCTGGCACAGCTGCCAGCTTTTTGTGAAGTAACACAGACAAGGCAGAAATCTGTCCCTTCAGGGAACTTGCAGATAATCCTTTTTCCAATCCTTCTTGAAGGAAGGATAGAATCTTAGGAATCTTAACCTTGTCCCAAGGGAATCCTTTAGATTCACACCAACAGATATATTTTTTCCAAATTTTGTGGTAAATCTTTCTAGTTACAGGCTTTCTGGCCTGAACAAGAGTATCGATAACAGAATCTGAGAACCCTCGCTTCGATAAGATCAAGCGTTCAATCTCCAAGCAGTCAGCTGGAGTGAAACCAGGTTCGGATGTTCGAACGGACCCTGAACAAGAAGGTCTCGTCTCAAAGGTAGCTTCCAAGGTGGAGCCGATGACATATTCACCAGATCTGCATACCAAGTCCTGCGTGGCCACGCAGGAGCTATCAAGATCACCGACGCCCTCTCCTGATTGATCCTGGCTACCAGCCTGGGGATGAGAGGGAACGGCGGGAACACATAAGCTAGTTTGAAGGTCCAAGGTGCTACTAGTGCATCCACTAGAGCCGCCTTGGGATCCCTGGATCTGGACCCGTAGCAAGGAACTTTGAAGTTCTGACGAGAGGCCATCAGATCCATGTCTGGAATGCCCCACAGCTGAGTGACTTGGGCAAAGATTTCCGGATGGAGTTCCCACTCCCCCGGATGCAATGTCTGACGACTCAGAAAATCCGCTTCCCAATTTTCCACTCCTGGGATGTGGATAGCGGACAGGTGGCAGGAGTGAGACTCCGCCCATAGAATGATTTTGGTCACTTCTTCCATCGCTAGGGAACTCCTTGTTCCCCCCTGATGGTTGATGTACGCAACAGTTGTCATGTTGTCTGATTGAAACCGTATGAACTTGGCCCTCGCTAGCTGAGGCCAAGCCTTGAGAGCATTGAATATCGCTCTCAGTTCCAGAATATTTATCGGTAGAAGAAATTCTTCCCGAGACCAAAGACCCTGAGCTTTCAGGGATCCCCAGACCGCGCCCCAGCCCATCAGACTGGCGTCGGTCGTGACAATGACCCACTCTGGTCTGCGGAATGTCATCCCTTGTGACAGGTTGTCCAGGGACAGCCACCAACGGAGTGAGTCTCTGGTCCTCTGATTTACTTGTATCTTCGGAGACAAGTCTGTATAATCCCCATTCCACTGACTGAGCATGCACAGTTGTAATGGTCTTAGATGAATGCACGCAAAAGGAACTATGTCCATAGCCGCTACCATCAACCCGATCACTTCCATGCACTGAGCTATGGAAGGAAGAGGAACGGAATGAAGTATCCGACAAGAGTCTAGAAGCTTTGTTTTTCTGGCCTCTGTCAGAAATATCCTCATTTCTAAGGAGTCTATTATTGTTCCCAAGAAGGGAACCCTTGTTGACGGAGATAGAGAACTCTTTTCCACGTTCACTTTCCATCCGTGAGATCTGAGAAAGGCCAGGACGATGTCCGTGTGAGCCTTTGCTTGAGGAAGGGACGACGCTTGAATCAGAATGTCGTCCAAGTAAGGTACTACAGCAATGCCCCTTGGTCTTAGCGCAGCTAGAAGGGACCCTAGTACCTTTGTGAAAATCCTTGGAGCAGTGGCTAATCCGAAAGGAAGCGCCACGAACTGGTAATGCTTGTCCAGGAATGCGAACCTTAGGAACCGATGATGTTCCTTGTGGATAGGAATATGTAGATACGCATCCTTTAAATCCACCGTGGTCATGAATTGACCTTCCTGGATGGAAGGAAGAATAGTTCGAATGGTTTCCATCTTGAACGATGGAACCTTGAGAAACTTGTTTAAGATCTTGAGATCTAAGATTGGTCTGAACGTTCCCTCTTTTTTGGGAACTATGAACAGATTGGAGTAGAACCCCATCCCTTGTTCTCTTAATGGAACAGGATGAATCACTCCCATTTTTAACAGGTCTTCTACACAATGTAAGAATGCCTGTCTTTTTATGTGGTCTGAAGACAACTGAGACCTGTGGAACCTCCCCCTTGGGGGAAGTCCCTTGAATTCCAGAAGATAACCTTGGGAGACTATTTCTAGCGCCCAAGGATCCAGAACATCTCTTGCCCAAGCCTGAGCGAAGAGAGAGAGTCTGCCCCCCACCAGATCCGGTCCCGGATCGGGGGCCAACATTTCATGCAGTCTTGGTAGCAGTGGCAGGTTTCTTGGCCTGCTTTCCCTTGTTCCAGCCTTGCATTGGTCTCCAAGCTGGCTTGGCTTGAGAAGTATTACCCTCTTGCTTAGAGGACGTAGTACCTCGGGCTGGTCCGTTTCTACGAAAGGGACGAAAATTAGGTTTATTTTTTTCCTTGAAAGGCCGATCCTGAGGAAGGGCGTGGCCCTTACCCCCAGTGATATCAGAGATAATCTCTTTCAAGTCAGGGCCAAACAGCGTTTTCCCCTTGAAAGGAATGTTAAGTAGCTTGTTCTTGGAAGACGCATCAGCCGACCAAGATTTCAACCAAAGCGCTCTGCGCGCCACAATAGCAAACCCAGAATTCTTAGCCGCTAACCTAGCCAATTGCAAAGTGGCGTCTAGGGTGAAAGAGTTAGCCAATTTGAGAGCATTGATTCTGTCCATAATCTCCTCATAAGGAGGAGAATCACTATCGACCGCCTTTATCAGCTCATCGAACCAGAAACACGCGGCTGTAGCGACAGGGACAATGCATGCAATTGGTTGTAGAAGGTAACCCTGCTGAACAAACATCTTTTTAAGCAAACCTTCTAATTTTTTATCCATAGGATCTTTGAAAGCACAACTATCCTCTATGGGTATAGTGGTGCGTTTGTTTAAAGTGGAAACCGCTCCCTCGACCTTGGGGACTGTCTGCCATAAGTCCTTTCTGGGGTCGACCAAAGGAAACAATTTTTTAAATATGGGGGGAGGGACGAAAGGAATACCGGGCCTTTCCCATTCTTTATTAACAATGTCCGCCACCCGCTTGGGTATAGGAAAAGCTTCTGGGAGCCCCGGCACCTCTAGGAACTTGTCCATTTTACATAGCTTCTCTGGGATGACCAACTTGTCACAATCATCCAGAGTGGATAATACCTCCTTAAGCAGAATGCGGAGATGTTCCAACTTAAATTTAAATGCAATCACATCAGGTTCAGCCTGTTGAGAAATGTTCCCTGAATCAGTAATTTCTCCCTCAGACAAAACCTCCCTGGCCCCATCAGACTGGGTTAGGGGCCCTTCAGAGATATTAGTATCAGCGTTGCCATGCTCTTCAGTATCTAAAACAGAGCAGCCGCGCTTACGCTGACAAGTGTTCATTTGGGCTAAAATGTTTTTGACAGAATTATCCATTACAGTCGTTAATTGTTGCATAGTAAGGAGTATTGGCGCGCTAGATGTACTAGGGGCCTCCTGAGTGGGCAAGACTCGTGTAGACGAAGGAGGGAATGATGCAGTACCATGCTTACTCCCCTCACTTGAGGAATCATCTTGGGCATCATTGTCATTATCACATAAATCACATTTATTTAAATGAATAGGAATTCTGGCTTCCCCACATTCAGAACACAGTCTATCTGGTAGTTCAGACATGTTAAACAGGCATAAACTTGATAACAAAGTACAAAAACGTTTTAAAATAAAACCGTTACTGTCACTTTAAATTTTAAACTGAACACACTTTATTACTGCAATTGCGAAAAAACATGAAGGAATTGTACAAAATTCACCAAATTTTCACCACAGTGTCTTAAAGCCTTAAAAGTATTGCACACCAAATTTGGAAGCTTTAACCCTTAAAATAACGGAACCGGAGCCGTTTTAAACTTTAACCCCTTTACAGTCCCTGGTATCTGCTTTGCTGAGACCCAACCAAGCCCAAAGGGGAATACGATACCAAATGACGCCTTCAGAAAGTCTTTTCTAAGTATCAGAGCTCCTCACACATGCGACTGCATGCCATGCCTCTCAAAAACAAGTGCGCCACACCGGCGCGAAAATGAGGCTCTGCTTATGCTTTGGGAAAGCCCCTAAGGAATAAGGTGTCTAATACAGTGCCTGCCGATATTCTTATATCAAAATACCCAGATAAAATGATTCCTCAAGGCTAAATATGTGTTAATAATGAATCGATTTAGCCCAGAAAAGTCTACAGTCTTAATAAGCCCTTGTGAAGCCCTTATTTATGATCGTAATAAACATGGCTTACCGGATCCCATAGGGAAAATGACAGCTTCCAGCATTACATCGTCTTGTTAGAATGTGTCATACCTCAAGCAGCAAGAGACTGCATACTGTTCCCCCAACTGAAGTTAGTAGCTCTCAACAGTCCTGTGTGGAACAGCCATGGATTTTAGTTACGGTTGCTAAAATCATTTTCCTCATACAAACAGAAATCTTCATCTCTTTTCTGTTTCTGAGTAAATAGTACATACCAGCACTATTTCAAAATAACAAACTCTTGATTGAATAATAAAAACTACAGTTAAACACTAAAAAACTCTAAGCCATCTCCGTGGAGATGTTGCCTGTACAACGGCAAAGAGAATGACTGGGGTAGGCGGAGCCTAGGAGGGATCATGTGACCAGCTTTGCTGGGCTCTTTGCCATTTCCTGTTGGGGAGGAGAATATCCCACAAGTAAGGATGACGCCGTGGACCGGACACACCTATGTTGGAGAAAATATTTTTTTTTTAGATTAATACTTCAAAATTAATATTAATATTTAATAAGATTATTTTTTTTTTCTCTTTTGTTGGTGAAAATTGTATAAGCATTTTAATTTAACTAAATACTAAGCCAATATAATAATGTCTGTTAGTAGAAGTAAATCAATTGAATCTATACATAGTGTTGAAATATGTTCCCCAAAATCGCCCGTTAGTCAGGCAGAAACGCTTAAAACAGAAGCCATTACTCACCTTCAAAATAGATTAAGTATTAAAGGAGAATTAGGCACTTACATTAAGATGCTGAAGACTAAGGCCAAAAATATTGCAAATAATATATGGTGTGGCGAAAGCAAAATATTTCAAGGGCTGTTAAAATTGGGCCAACCTCAAAAGCAGAGGAGACGAGACAAAATCATTTTCAAAACTTGGGGTCTGCTACTCTATGTGAACGATGAAATGTACAATAAAATTAAAGTACAAAATTCACAATTGGAGCAAGTGAGAGGTGAAAATTATTCCTTAAGGTTAGATGAGGAAGAGGCAGAACGAGTCCAGGATAAAATTTATGAGTTTTCCCAAAACATGGCCACCTTACAAAAATACAACCAGAGTTTAGTAGCTCAGATAGAAGATTTGCATAAGCAACTTGCACAAAGCCAAAGAGAGTTAAGTAGTTTAAAAAGACTGTATCATCATAATGAAAACGACTCTATTAGCAATGAGGATAATGCAGATAGTTTTACATCTCTTAAAGAATTAATGAGAAATGAACGGTAGAACTTTGGGAAAGAATGTAAACAAATGACCCCTCATTGGGTCATAAATACACTTCCCAAATAGGCAGTCACCTCATGTTATAAATTCAGGGAACTGCTATACATCAGAGGAGGGGGAGGGAAGCTCTAGTAGAGAGTCAGAGGGTGGAGCCAGCTATCCAAATAGCCCAGGTAGTACTAATGTACATAGGTGGTCTCCTCATAGTAAATATAGGGCAGATAGGGGACACTCCAGCCCCAAAAATAAGGTCCCTAGGAGAGCCCAAGATACGTTTAATAAGGTACTGTATATGACACCCCTAAAATAATTACTTTCTTAAAAGATGCAGTACCTAAATTTTCCAAAAACGGAACCACTTCTATAATTGACCACTTAGAGAACTATGAAAATGCTTTATCCATAATGAATGTTACTAGTGAGCAGTCAAAAATTGAATTTTTGCCCTGGGTATTTGAGGGTAAACATCACAAATTCTTTGCTTCACTAAAGGATATGAATATTCATTCCTGGAGTGAAACGCAAATTCAGTGCAAAAAAGAATTTGGGCAATATCGCACTAAAACCTCTGCAAAAGTAGCTGTATACGGTTTAAAATGTAGTGCCAATCAAAGCCCTATAGAATTACTTTCTGTACTGAAAAGTGCGTACAGTATGGCCGAAGACTATCCCATATTTGAAAGCTCAGAATTTGTAAATTTATTTTTCGAAGCATTGCCCGCGCACATCAAGCTTAATTTGGCTAGAGATTTTGATGAGCACTGCTCATTGGACTGGGTGATCAAAAAGAGTACAAAGTTATACTCTATTCAGCAGTCCGGTGAACAGGGGGTTAAAAAGGAACCAAGGCCCAAACCACAAATTGTGGCAGAAACTAGGGTGTCACCTAGCCCCCTCAATGGGAAGAAAACCTATGCGGAGGTGGCCCGAGAAAACAGGCCAACCCCACAAAGTTTTAACTCTGCCCCTCCCCCAACACAGGCTGAGGCGCAGAGAGAATATACTAAAAATGGGGAGCATACCCAGGTAAATAATTATCCCCAAAGAGATGAAAACCCGCAAGGTTATCGGTATCCCCGTAAAAGTAAATACCAAAAGTGGCGAAAATACTCTCAGGCTAACCAGACACCCCAAGTAAATAGTGCTCCCCAAAATATTAATGCTGAACAAGTTGAACCCCAAAGACAACCGCCTCAAAATAGAAGAAATAGCTATGATTCTGAGTGATCCCAAGGATCCAGAAATCAGCACCCTGGGACATCAAAAAATTAGTCCATGGGTAAAGATAGCTTGTCCATTCAAGTGGGTCAACTCAGTACGCAAGTCAATTATGTACACTATACACCCTAATAATCCTTTTTTAGGGGTACAGCCAGTGGCCAGTAGTGGGCCACAGGCACAGTCATAAATACTGCAGTATTACCTGAAAGAGAGGGGAGAGATATACCAAATAAAATGATAAATGTCAATAATGGTACTAATCATGTTCTCTTCCCTACAGACCAGAAATGGACGATTTAGCAGTTATGACGAGCAACCTCAGTCTGGAAGCTCTAACAAATCTCTTCCTTTGCAGTATTCTCTTAACCTTATTTCCACAGATGCAGTACACAGGAACCCTGTCAGCCCTATTATAGAGGAGAGGACCGTAAGAATGAGAATTCTTCTGCATCAGGTAACATGGCGTATTCAGGTAACTCGTGGCGAAGCCCACAGATATGTAATCATGCCAATTTTATGTGTGAAATGACATAAACTGCAGGAAGATATTATGTATTTGCTGATCTCCAGGATTCAGTTTCCAACCCTATCATGGGATTAATTGCTACTGGATATCAGGCAACTATTTGATCCCACAGGAACTACACACAGCTAAATAAGGCGACACCCCACCAGCCTAAACTAAAATAATTTGATGGTTCACTAATAGGTGTTGGGGGTGACTCTCTAAAAGTCTACGGTACTGCATGGTTAAAATTGAAACTGGGGAACAGGGTAATAAGACACCCTGTCATTATAGTGGATCTGCCAACTGATTGTTTAATTATTGGTAATGATCTCCTGAAGCGATTAAGCACCATAACGGATTGCATATATAATGTAATTTGGTCACAAGTAAAAAGGCTTATTAATTATGAGCGTTCCGGTATATCTTGCATCCAACATAACTGTCACGTGGTGGAAGAGAAGCCAGATGCTGTGGAGATTCATTTCAGGAATGACTCTATACCTGAAATCACTATCCTACAAATAGATGATCAGACTCCCTCAAGCGGTTCTGATGGTAATACTTTTAAAATTTCGCCTGGAAAGATAGCAAATATTTTCTTGGACGGCGATGTATTTACCATATACCTCCACAAGGGGGACCCTAAATCCCCTAAAGGGGGAGATCATTCGCAATTCATTGCAGAAATTGCGAAAGTTAAGGATGATCTATTTATCCCTATGCAAGTGCATGACCTTGGTAAAACCAAATATATAAATTGAACTTAAAACAGGAAGCTAGCTATATAAGCCAAAACTTATTAGAGCAGATAGCGGAACCTAAAGTGATTAAATATCTTTCTCCCCAATATCTCTTGGTACATGACCTGGATGACAGGTCTAAAAGCTAAAACATCACAGCTAAGTGTTTATTATCTATATCTATAGGTAATAAATCAGTGAAGCACCTGTTTTTAGTTTTAAATACTCCCCATAATCAAATATACATTGGCAACAATCTCTTACATAGATATGCCATACAAATAGATTTGATTAACCTTTGCCTATGGAGCAGGTTAAAGGAGGATGAAAATGCAGCCCTAAAATCAAACCAGCAAATGCCATATGCTGTAAATATGCAGGTGTCTAACGATGTTGTAATCCCTGCTGGGGCTGACAAATTCCTCTTATCCTTACAGGTAAAAAGAGGTCAGAACAAAAAAAACTTCTGAAACACTAATATGCATCTCCCATAGAATGCAAGATCTGGGTATAACAATGACCCATACTCCCATGGTAAACATTGGAAATATTCCAATACATGTTATTGTGCATAACATGACCCAACCCCACAGGATATCCCCTTATCCAAGGGAACTACCATAGTATATGCGCTGGAATCAAGTTATTACACTTTTGGATTCCAGAATAATGTAATTGGGCCAATACCTGAAGGATACTTAACTGAAGAACAATTAATAGAACAATCCTTTGCATCTATGCCAGAGGGACTATTTACAATTCAGTCTATTTATCCCTTCAGCTCAGAGGAAGGCGTCTGTAAAATTGAAGAAGCCTCTCTAGTATTTGACCAGCCGATCAAAGATCAAGAATACCCCAATACCCAGAGTCATGATGGCAATGTAAATTATAATCAAGGGGATCTCACCTCTAGGTTGGAAGAAGCCTATGAGATAGGACAGCCTGAAATCTTTTCAGGATTTCAGCAAATAGTCGAAGAGCAAATCTCCTTAGCTAATGGCTGTTCCACTGATGATGAATGCTGACAGCTACGAGAATTCCTGATGAAGTACAAGGGTATTTTTGCTAAGGATTCTTATGACTGTGGGACTACAGACTTGCACATTGCAAGAATCCAAACAGATTCCAATGCACTACCTGCCTTTGTTAAACAATACAGACTTCCTTTAGCCCCATATGATTCTCTTGCAGAAATCATAAGGAACCTGGAAGAAAGAGGTATTATCAGACAGCTGCATAGCTCTTATAACAATCCTATTCTAGGTATTCTTAAGCACAATGGACAATGGCATTTGTGTGCTGACTTAAGACAGCTAAACAAACAAGTGTACATGTCTGGCTGGCCTGTGCCATATATTGACCAGTGCCTAGCACAGATGCAGGGATCCAGAATATTCACTGCCATTGATTGTGCACAGGGATATTGGACCATAAAGGAACATGAAGAGGACCAGTATAAGCTTGCATTCTTGTTCCAAAACGTTAAGTATGCATTCCAAATGATCCCATTTGGATACATAAATTCAGGACATGAATTTGCTGTATTCATGCACAAGGCTATGCCTGATGCACTGGAAAGGGGGACCTTATCTTATGTTGATGATGTTTTAATCAAAAGCACAAACTTTGAAAAACACATCACAGAACTTAAACATGTCCTCAGCCAAATTAAAAGGGCAGGTGTCAAATTATACCTACAAAAAGCTCAATGGTGCCGCACCATCGAGTAAATTTCTTGGGACTTGAAGTTACTTCTGAAGGGTTAAATCCTCAGAAGAAAAAGGTGGAAGCTATAATAAATTCTAAGAACCCAACTAACTTAAAGGAATTGAGATCATTCCTGGGTATGATGAATTATTCTCGCAAATGTATTGATAATTATGCAGAATTAGCTAAACCACTGCTACTTCTTCTAAAGAAGAATGTGAAATGGCACTGGAGTGAGACTCAAGAGACAGCCATCAGAGAGCTGAAGAGAAAACTCACTCAAGCACCTTGCTTAGCGTACCCTGAAGGTGGTAAACCTTTCTACTTAGAAACAGGTTACACAGATATAAGCATGAGTGCTGTTTTATACCAAAAGCATGATAATTTAAGCAAAGTCATTGCTTATGCGAGCAAAACTTTATCCCCAGTAGAAATAAAATTTAGCAATTGCAAAAAAGCCCTCTTATCTACTGTATGGGCTCTACAAAATTTCTGCAGCTATATACAGGGCGAGAAAATTATTGTAGAAACGGCCCACCAGCCTTTGCTATATCTGCAAAGTGAGAGAATAAGAGATGGGAATTTGTCTAATAGTCGCCTAACAGCTTGGACTCTTTCCTTACAAGGCTGGCCTTTAGAAATTCGCTACAAGCAAAATAAAAAGAATCCAGTTGCACAGGGGCTTGCTGTACTGCTAAGGATCATGGGGAAGAGTGATTAGAAGATGATTTTCTGGAGGAACAATTGCTTTCCCTATATAAAATATATAATGAGGACCATTGTCAAACATTACCTTGGGTATATGTTGATGGTTGCTCTTACCATGCCACCATTGATAATGAGTGCAGATTAGTCGCCGGCATCGGTATAACTTGGGCAAGTGAATTCCCAAATATTTCTGTAGGTTTCAACATTGGACCAAGATCCAGCCAAGTTGCAGAACTAACTGCTGTTCTTAAAACCATTAAAAAGACTATTGAACAGGGTATTCATGAATTTGTGATCATTACTGACTCAAATTATGTGCGTGACAGTTTTGTTGAATACCTGCCAACTTGGAAAAGAAATGGCATGCAAAAACTAACAACAAACCAGTCAAACATGGCAAGTTGTTCCGCAAGATTGATAATCTAGTAGTATCCAATGATTTAACCATACACTGGAAAAAAGACCAAGGGTCATTACAGGGTTCAAGGTCCTGATAAGCAAGGCAATGATCTTGCGCATTCATTAGCCAAACAAGGAGCCATAACTGGAGAACTCCTTAATATCGATCACTTAATGGGTGCAATTCAGGTAGAAGCCATTACCGGAAACCAGGCTAAACAACAGAGTGAGCCTAACCTGGTACAATGGAGTCAGGATTCTCCTAGTGAGGACCTGATCACTAGTCAAAAAGAAGACCCCATTGTAGGCATCTTCTATAAACACATAGAAGATCCTGAAAGCAACCCCATCTCAAAAGATGACGGTATTGGCAAGGAAGATCTTAGAATCTTAATGAAATCCAGATCACAATTCAAGTTACAGGATGGCTTGTTAATTAGAACCTCCAAAACTGGCATCCAGCAATGGGTGGTACCTACAAAGTTCAGAGGTCTTATGCTTCAACATGCCCATGATGCTCCTACATCTGGCCATTGTGGTGCCAAATTAACGTATGAAATATTACGTGACTACGCCTTCTGGCCACATATGTCGAAGGATGTTCAAACCTACTGTCAAGGTTGTTTAATCTGTCCACAGTTCCAACCCACTGCACCAATGCATAGAGCACCATTGCAGAAAAGGGGGATGATAATGCCATGGTCAAATATACAAATTGATTTTATTGGTCCAGTAACTAGGTCATCTAGGAGGTAACAAATACATGTTAACAGTAACATGCCTGTTCACTAAATGGGTAGAGTGCATTAGAGAACCTAACAATAGTGCTGAAACATGCACAACATTGCTCATCAACCACGTGTTTTCCAGGTTTGGTTTACCCCAGAGAATCGAATCCAATTGGGAACCCACTTCACTAGCCAAGTGATGACCAAAATGTGGAAAATACTAGGGGTCAAAAGAAAGCTCCATATTGCATATAGAGCTGCCTCAAGTGGTGGTGTAGAATGTTACAACCAGTCCATTGTGAAAATCCTCAAAAAGTTTGTGAGTGAAACAGGTAAAAATTGGGATGTAAAATTACATCTAGTCCTAATGGCATTAAGAGCAACTCCAAGTAGTACTACTAAGATGTCACCTTATGAGTTGATGACTGGTAGAAGAATGGTTCTACCTCAACATCTACAGTACTGTACATCAGACCAGAACTTGATAAATGCTGCCAATACACATCAATATGTGGAGAACTTAAGGAAGGAACTGCAATATGCCTTGGCATTTGCTCAAAGGAACTTAGAAAAAGCTGCAACTGCCACTAAAACCTATTATGATCTCAAAACATCTAAAAAGGAATATGAAATAAGTGATAACGTTTATCTTTATAACTTTGGAAGAGATCAGGTTAAGGAGAAGAAATTTCTTACATCATGGAAGGGTCCTTTTGTCGTTACCAACAAAATATCTCCATTCGCCTATAAAATTAGGATACCTAAAAATTATACTTTTATGGATAAATGGGTCCATATTAATCAGTTGTGAGCGTGCCATCCTAGATCCCAACTACAAGTCATAAAGGGAGAATGAAGTGTCATATCCCCAGATGCACTAAAGAAATATTGTAGTTTAAAGATGCCTAGCTAATGAGCATAAGGGCTCAAAAATAACGGACTCTCTTCATAGAAGGCTGTCTATAATGCATACTGTCAATACACTCACCAAGTACTATTGACTTTAAGCCAATTCAAATACATGTGTCCTACATCTATTTGAAATTTGAAGGGGGATTTATGTCAGGATATCTGTGAGTGTTATTAAATTATATATATATATATATATATATATATATATATATATATATATATATATATATATATATATATATATATATATATATATATACATATATAAATATAAAAGTCCGTATATAGAAGGGCACTCTCAGGATTTGTAAATGAAATTTTTTTTCATTATTCGTTACATCAACAAAGAATGGTCGACGTTTCAGCCCTCATTCAGGCCTTTATCAGGATATATTAAATCTATATATATATATATTATTTTATATATATATATTTGTCTACACCAAATGATCCATTTATTTGTGAGGCTGTAACTACAGCAGACCCCCCCTCTCTACCTTATACATCTAAAGGACTCAAAAGAGAGCATTGGTCTCATTAGTTCAGCACAAACCCCTGGGGTGATGGAGCCAAATATTCTGTGTTTTGGTGGAAAATATGCTCAGGAGCCACTGGAAGATTCTCAATATACATCCTGATCTGGGAGAAGCATATGCCAACCTTCACTAACAGACACGTGATAATTTAACACAATTGCTCACTGGATTTCCTTTGAGGCTTAAATATATGCAAAAGTTAATTACCCCTGCTGTGTTTGAATACACGAAGCTGAGAAATACGTCTCAAAATGGAAAATAACAAGAGTTGATTACCCCTGCTGTGCTAGATACACATCTGTACAGAGCCAAACAGAAACACGTTGCATTGTAGCTGTTAAATTCATTTTAAAGTACAACTTGTATAATTTTCAATGCTGTATAAAAATGTATAATTCCATGGATCTGAGAAATGCATTTCAGATTTGTAATAAATTAAATGAATAACTACATTAGTATATATTAATGCTCAAGTTATTTAAAAATAAATACATTTTCTTTGTTTTCCAGAAATCTAGTGAAAATTACAAGGATGAACTGATGTGAAGATGAGATTTCTAAATAAGATGCTATAAGTTGATATATAGATGCATCATAGATCTTGGGCCCATGTTTTAAACATGGTTGAGACATGTATTAATAAATAACTATAATACTCATATATTTCATTGATTGATGCTACTAGTCCGTAAAAAAAAAATGCAACTTTTAAGGCAGCTTATAAAATATGATAAAATACTCATGTTTCACATTAAAATAATCAGAAAAAATGGCACTATATGGTCCCATCTATATTAAAATTGAAAGTGATTAATACTGGAATAAAAAGTATTTGATAGACATTTTAAAGGTTAGATAGGCTGTTAGCAATGTTGATGGTGAGACTGCATTTCTGGTTGTTTGCTGCCCCCTAGGTTATTAAGACTGGTATGACAGCCAAACTAATTGACCATTTAAAACATATGTTCACAGTAGGCCAATCAAATGTTTCAGCGCAAAGGGCCAATCAGTGCTCAGCTCCGTTAGGGCCAATCCAAAGACAAGCTCCAAGGGCCTATCAAAATTATGTGGGAGTGATTAAGGAAAAGGAGGAGGTTTTCTTTATTTTTGGGTAAAGATGCATACACACTCTAAGAAAAAGGACAGACAGACTAAAGGAAGCATTAACTTTTGGAGAGAAAAATACTATATAATAGGCTTTGGTGCCAAGCATATTCTCTGCCATTTTGGGGACACTTTCTTGAACAAAGAAAGATTAACAATTCTTGAGGTCTATACCTTTGCACATTGTGAGTAAACCCTCCATAGATGACCCACAAGAAATTCTGGAAAATTAAACATTGATTTGGTTATTTGAGTAAAGTATAAGAAACTATTAAGTATATATATAATATTTAAATCAAAGGCATTCTAAGACTATAGTTAGATTACAGCTGGTAAATCTAAAGAGCATACTTTGTATTTTAAGATCATATTCATAGTCCTGTGTAGTTTAAAACTAGTCATATTTGGTGCTAAGTAATTGATATGTGCAATTATATATATATATATATTTTAGAATTTGCCTTATTGTAGTTAAATAAGATTTATTTCAGCTCAGACAAATTGGATGTTTGCATTAATAATATATATAATTTCTGATGTTTTTAATTGGAGTTATATAGACTCATTTGTGGGCTAAGTAGGTTAATTATACTTGTCCGAAAGTTAGCGGTCCATATTGTGGTATTTTAATGCGACTCTGATTTGGGAGATTCATTGTGAATAAGGTTAGTTTTAAAGGTACATTTGGTTTGCTTTGTAAAGAATATTGTAACAGCATAAGTGCATTTTTTTATTCATAATCTGGTTTCTATAAATATAATTAAAAAAGAATTTAGGAATTTATATTAATTTTAACTGTTTCGTATATACATTTAAATTGGGGGTTTATTTTAAAGAATAATTATTAAATAAATTGTATTGTAACCCTGCTATATACTGACAATATACATACATACGTACACACATACACACACACACATATGTACATACATACACATATACATATACACAAACATAAGAACATACATAAACACACATATACATACATACACAAACATATGTACATACATAAACACATATATACATACACACATATGTACATACATAAAACACACATATACATACATATACACACATACATATACACATATGTACATACATATACACATACGTACACACATACGTACACACATATACATATGAACATACATACACACATGTACACACATATACATATGTACATACATACACACATGTACACACATATACATATGTACATACATATGTACATACATACACACATAAACATACTTACACACACATATGTACATACATATACACACATACATATACATATGTACATACATACACACACAAATACATACGTACACACACATATATGTACATAAACACACATATACATACACATGTACATTCATACACATATACATACGTACATAAACACACACACAAATACATACATACACACATACATACATATGTACATACATACACACACGTCATATATACACACATATATACATAAACACACATACATATATGTACACACACATACATATGTACATGCATAAACACACATATACATACGTACACACATATACATATGTACATACATACACACGTACACACATATACATATGTACGTACATACACGTATACATACACACATGTACACACATACATATGTACATACATATACATACACACATACATATGTACATACATAAACCCACATATACACACGTACACACATATACATATGTTCATACATACACACACACATATATACACACACACACACATACATATATACACACACATATGTACATACATAAACCCACATATACACACATACATATGTACATACATACACACATATATATGTACATACATACACACAAATACATACGTACACACACATACATATGTACATACATACATACACACATATACATATGTACAAGAAAAGTTGTAAACCCTATAGTATAGTAGTTGATCCCAAACTACTATACGTTTATTCTCAGATTGTTTCACTACTATGCCCTCTCTGTACTAAAAGAATCAATTACTTTCAGTTCCTCTTTTGATAAGACTACCACACATTTTAGATATTCTATATTTCATTTTCTAAGGCCGGTTTCTATTCTTGTATAAAATTCTTCCAATATTTGTCCTTTAGATTGTAATGGGTAAAATACAGACTTCAGCTAAATGTTAATTCTATAAAATATCATTATCATTCGGCTGGTAACCCAATAAATCTATAAGTTATTTTCTTCAGATACTGCCTATCTGAATATTTTTTTTATTAGCTACATTAAAGTGAAGGTAAAGTTTGCTATACCACATAATCCATGTTGAAAGGTCTACAGAAATGAATGGTGCTTTCATTCATAAAAAAAAAAAAATTTAGAAAGTTAGTTTTCGCTGTTTTTATTTACCTTTTGCCAATTCGTAAATGCAGCCCGTTTTTTTTTTATTTTTTAAATCTTTTCAGGTCACGTTTTGACATTATCCAATTGAAATTCTGGCCCTAAGGCGGCCGTCATTTTACGTCATCGTGCTATCCGATCATGCACATGCGCATGCGTTCCCAATAAGTACTTGTACTACGAAGACAGGCACGCTCTCGTTTCGCGCATGCTTATTGCGAGTGTTCCGATTTTATCATTATCACATAGGGCTCTTTGCAGAGACAGATGACGCTTGCGATTTGAAAAAAAATTATCGAATTAACGCATACGCATTGTTAAACGTTGACTAACATATGCGCATGCGCTGTTCATTTGTTACACGTGAACGCGCTTTTGAGACACGTATAGAGCGGGTGGGACCACTCTATACATCAGATGGACAGAAATCAGGAAATGGCAAATGGGAAGTGTCGGCACGGTAGGGAAATAAAAAACATTTATTATATAAATAGAAAATATTTTTTAAAACATAAGTTAGCGATGAGATAGTTTACAATCTCAATATAGTATTAGTGTATAGAGATAGTGAAAACTTTAGCTTCACTTTAAGGGTGCGCCAATGGTGAGCTTATAAAACCAAGGGGGCAGTGACCTGAAAAAGTTTAGGAACCAGTGCTCTATATGAATCATGAAAGAAAAATGTTGGGTTTCATATCCCTTTAATAGGCTAGATCAGAAATGTACAAAACTATAGTGCAGTTTAATTCTATGCTTCATCACACATTTTTCCATTAGTGTTTAAGGGAGGTAATGATTTTGTAAATTGTGCACTGAAAGCAATAACATCTGATTTATGGTTTTTTTTCACTAGGGTTTAACCTATAGAGGGAATGCCACGGTCATTTTGGGGTTAAGCTTTTTGTTGTTGCATATGTGCAAATAGACACAATTTTATATCCATTGCAATGCTTTTAGTCCTCAATACATATTTGTCTTGTCTCATTTTATTTTAGATATTAAATATAGTATTGGAATCAAAGTTACTTATTCTCAACTCTCAAGTGAATATTTTTATGTGTTTTTTTTTATTAGTGAATTTTGTCATACATCACTTTCTTAGAGAAATATTGATAAAAAAAAGAGCTAAAAATGGTTATTTGTTTTCCCTCTTTCACTGAAGATTATAAAATAACAATAAGATACTGACCTTATTTCTTCTGATGTCAAAACAATACCAAAATGACCCTCCAATTATATTTTTTTCCTGGCCCTATAAAATGTTTGACCTATTCTGTATATGTTATATCTTAATTAATCAGATATTTTATCCTTCAGATGGAACTTTTTTTCCTGGGAGGTCTAAATCCACATTCTGTCAGTGCCAATTTAATTTCCTCACATTGCTGGAATTTGAGAATTTATGTTTCCCATGCTTGATATAAATATGCTTTATAGCCGATATGACAAAAACTAAAGGTGATCAACTGACACTTTGCAACAATATGTGACAAAGGATATAGTCCAATGTGGTTAATCGCGAAGGGTCCAAAGAAAAGGAAAAAAATATAATATGGTGAAGTTCTGTTCAATGGTAGAAGTAGACTTGGCTAAAAACGACCTTACTCATGTGAAAAAGAGCTCATCACTGAGCTCTCAGGTTGTAAGTGTAATCAAGAATTCCCCTTAGGAACACTCAGCAGCTGAACAAATCAAAGTATGTATTTATTCTAAAAACAAACTAAACACTCAGGACAAGAATACACAGTAGACAGTTCTATGGAGAAGAGAACGGCGACTGCCACTCAGCATTCTCCCCTGATCTTGGAACCAATGTCAAGACAAGTGTAATAGCAATGTCCCTGCCTCCTGTTAGCGTGTCAGTCTATAAAATTCCCCAGACATACATTTCACCAAAAGTTTGTTGGCTTTTTCAAGGACAAGGACGCACTACCATCTACATTTCAATAGGACATTTTTGTCTGAATGCCCACTTTTTTCACCCAGAACTATCTGTTGATGGTTATAGCAATGCAGTAATATAAACATATTATCTAGTGGATGGTCTAGTCCCCCCCATTACTGTCACGAGGAATACATATTTAAGAATTGTAGTGATTTTGATTCTGCTATAGAGTTTTGAATCTCTGATTTATTTTAGGTGAAAGCATGCTTTATTATTTTATTTTTTTTCTCTAAGCCAGTGCTTTCCAAACTGTGTGTTGTGACACAGTATGTCGGCGGAAGTGTGTAGGTGTGTCCCTGCTCCAGCACAAATTTTTTTTTTCATTTAAAATTTTTTTTGGGGGGGTTTCCAACATTCCGCCTGCCTGCTACGCATATCACATAGTTGACACGTGATTGATACCTAGTGGGTCACAGATCATCTTAACCTATTGGCACAGCTCAGTGGGAACTGAAACTATTCCCATTGGTTGCTTTGACTCCTGACTGCACGTGTAGTCTCCTCAATCTGCTCGTGACTGCATGTGTAGTCAGTGAGTGGGATAGCAGTGTATTTGCAGCGTGGGCAGTTGGACTCGCAGAGCTCTGAGGGTGGCAGCTTAAGTGCTGAGCTGGTCAGTAGTCAAAGTGTTGGGGGTTTTTTGCAGCTAGCTCCCAGAAGTGCATTGCTGCTCCTGATATATGGATAGGATAGGAAGTGGAAGCTTAAAAAATTCAAGTTAGTTTAACTTCCTGTTTGCTAGTACAACTGAATTACTGCGTCACAAAATGATGTACTGTAGGTCTAAAAAGTGTGTCACCAACATGAAGTTTGGAAAGCTCTGCTCTAAGCTATTCAACACTTCATGGTCTAAACAAACTTTTTTTATCCTGCACTTGTCATTAAGATATTTGGTGACCTGTATCAAGAAGAGGACATGATTTCTTTCCTCAGGCTTCTAGATGATCTAGGGTCAAATCGCTTTTCTTCTGCAGTTATAGTCAATACTAGCCTCGATCACAATCTTTCCGATACCAGCTCCTGATAAGGTTTTTTTTTTCAATATGGGCAGCATTTTATTCGAGGCACCACAGAAAGAGACTGCTAACCACAGCCTCAACCAAAGATTCACTCAGAAATGTCCCTAAAAAGTGTTTTTTTGTTTTGTTTTTGGTTGTTATCAGGATCAAAACTGGGAATCCAAATAAAACTGACAAATATAGAAATGAATTCAGGTTTAATGAATCTAATATATATCCACAAATGTGCTTGTAAAATGGCGGGTTTGGTCATTTTAGAATGTATTGCACACAAGCTACATAATAGATTTAAAAATTGTCCTGAGAAGCACCTGAAAGCTGTTTTCACCTTGAAACAAAAAAGTACCTTTTCCCCCAAAAAATAATTTGGCCAATAGATTGTGATTGATTGTAATCGTAGCTTGATCTCCAATAGTTTCAGGATCCTTTGCTGAACTATTTTTTTCCCCAGTGTGTTAATTAAATGTACTTTAAATTAACAAACTTTTAAAACTACTTTGGGAAAAAACTCTTTACCAATTCTTCTTGCTGTCCTGTATTAAAGCTAAAAAACAGAATTTATGCTTACCTGATAAATTACTTTCTCCAACGGTGTGTCCGGTCCACGGCGTCATCCTTACTTGTGGGATATTCTCTTCCCCAACAGGAAATGGCAAAGAGCCCAGCAAAGCTGGTCACATGATCCCTCCTAGGCTCCGCCTACCCCAGTCATTCGACCGACGTACAGGAGGAAATATGCATAGGAGAAACCATATGATACCGTGGTGACTGTAGTTAGAGAAAATAATTCATCAGACCTGATTAAAAAACCAGGGCGGGCCGTGGACCGGACACACCGTTGGAGAAAGTAATTTATCTGGTAAGCATAAATTCTGTTTTCTCCAACATCGGTGTGTCCGGTCCACGGCGTCATCCTTACTTGTGGGAACCAATACCAAAGCTTTAGGACACGGATGAAGGGAGGGAGCAAATCAGGTCACCTAAATGGAAGGCACCACGGCTTGCAAAACCTTTCTCCCAAAAATAGCCTCCGAAGAAGCAAAAGTATCAAATTTGTAAAATTTGGCAAAAGTGTGCAGTGAAGACCAAGTCGCTGCCTTACATATCTGGTCAACAGAAGCCTCGTTCTTGAAGGCCCATGTGGAAGCCACAGCCCTAGTGGAGTGAGCTGTGATTCTTTCAGGAGGCTGCCGTCCGGCAGTCTCATAAGCCAATCGGATAATGCTTTTAAGCCAAAAAGAAAGAGAGGTAGAAGTTGCTTTTTGACCTCTCCTTTTACCAGAATAAACAACAAACAAAGAAGATGTTTGTCTGAAATCTTTAGTAGCCTCTAAATAGAATTTTAGAGCACGGACTACGTCCAAATTGTGTAACAAACGTTCCTTCTTTGAAACTGGATTCGGACACAAAGAAGGTACAACTATCTCCTGGTTAATATTTTTGTTGGAAACAACTTTCGGAAGAAAACCAGGCTTAGTACGCAAAACCACCTTATCCACATGGAACACCAGATAGGGCGGAGAACACTGCAGAGCAGATAACTCTGAAACTCTTCTAGCAGAAGAAATTGCAACCAAAAACAAAACTTTCCAAGATAATAACTTAATATCTACGGAATGTAAGGGTTCAAACGGAACCCCTTGAAGAACTGAAAGAACTAGATTTAGACTCCAGGGAGGAGTCAAAGGTCTGTAAACAGGCTTGATTCTAACCAGAGCCTGAACAAACGCTTGAACGTCTGGCACAGCTGCCAGCCTTTTGTGAAGTAGAACAGATAAAGCAGAGATCTGTCCCTTCAGAGAACTTGCAGATAATCCTTTCTCCAAACCTTCTTGTAGAAAGGATAGAATCTTAGGAATTTTTATCTTGTTCCATGGGAATCCTTTAGATTCACACCAACAGATATATTTTTTCCATATTTTATGATAAATCTTTCTAGTTACAGGCTTTCTAGCCTGAATCAGAGTATCTATTACAGAATCTGAAAACCCACGCTTTGATAAAATCAAGCGTTCAATCTCCAAGCAGTCAGTTGGAGGGAAACCAGATTCGGATGTTCGAATGGACCTTGAACAAGAAGGTCCTGTCTCAAAGGTAGCTTCCATGGTGGAGCCGATGACATATTCACCAGGTCTGCATACCAAGTCCTGCGTGGCCACGCAGGAGCTATCAAGATCACCGAAGCCCTCTCCTGATTGATCCTGGCTACCAGCCTGGGAATGAGAGGAAACGGTGGGAATACATAAGCTAGGTTGAAGGTCCAAGGTGCTACTAGTGCATCTACTAGAGTCGCCTTGGGATCCCTGGATCTGGACCCGTAACAAGGATCTGATGGCATCTCGTCAGAACTTCAAGGTTCCATGTCTGGAATGCCCCATAACTGAGTTATTTGGGCAAAGATTTCCGGATGGAGTTCCCACTCCCCCGGATGGAATGTCTGACGACTCAGAAAATCCGCTTCCCAATTTTCCACTCCTGGGATGTGGATTGCAGACAAGTGGCAGGAGTGATCCTCCGCCCATTGAATTATCTTGGTCACTTCCTCTATCGCCAGGGAACTCCTTGTTCCCCCCTGATGGTTGATATATGCAACAGTCGTCATGTTGTCTGATTGAAACCTTATGAATCTGGCCCTTGCTAGATGAGGCCAAGCTTTGAGAGCATTGAATATCGCTCTCAGTTCCAGAATGTTTATCGGGAGAAGAGATTCTTCCCGAGACCATAGACCCTGAGCTTTCAGGGGTTCCCAGACCGCACCCCAGCCCACCAGACTGGCGTCGGTCGTGACAATGACCCACTCTGGTCTGCGGAAGCTCATTCCCTGTGACAGGTTGTCCAGGATCAGCCACCAACGGAGTGAATCTCTGGTCTTTTGATCTACTTGAATCGTCGGAGACAAGTCTGTATAATCCCCATTCCACTGTCTGAGCATGCACAGTTGTAATGGTCTTAGATGAATTCGTGCAAAAGGAACTATGTCCATTGCTGCAACCATCAATCCTATTACTTCCATGCACTGCGCTATGGAAGGACAAAGAACAGAATGAAGTTCTTGACAAGAGCTTAGAAGTTTTGATTTTCTGACCTCTGTCAGAAAAATCCTCATTTCTAAGGAATCTATTATTGTTCCCAAGAAGGGAACTCTTGTTGACGGGGACAGAGAACTTTTTTCTTTGTTCACTTTCCATCCGTGAGATCTGAGAAAGGCTAGGACGATGTCCGTATGAGCCTTTGCTTTTGACAGAGACGACGCTTGAATCAGGATGTCGTCCAAGTAAGGTACTAATGCAATGCCCCTTGGTCTTAGAACCGCTAGAAGGGACCCTAGTACCTTTGTGAAAATTCTCGGAGCAGTGGCTAATCCGAATGGAAGTGCCACAAACTGGTAATGCTTGTCCAGAAAAGCGAACCTTAGGAACTGATGATGTTCCCTGTGGATAGGAATATGTAGGTACGCATCCTTTAAATCCACTGTGGTCATAAAGTGACCTTCCTGGATGGTAGGAAGGATCGTTCGAATGGTTTCCATTTTGAACGATGGAACCCTGAGAAATTTGTTTAGGATCTTGAGATCTAAAATTGGTCTGAATGTTCCCTCTTTTTTGGGAACTATGAACAGGTTGGAGTAAAACCCCATCCCTTGTTCTCCTATTGGAACTGGATGAATTACTCCCATCTTTAACAGGTCTTCTACACAATGTAAGAATGCCTGTCTTTTTATTTGGTTTGAAGATAATTGAGACCTGTGGAACCTTCCCCTTGGGGGTAGTTCCTTGAATTCCAGGAGATAACCTTGAGAAACTATTTCTAGTGCCCAAGGATCCTGAACATCTCTTGCCCAAGCCTGAGCAAAGAGAGAAAGTCTGCCCCCCACCAGATCCGGTCCCGGATCGGGGGCCATCCCTTCATGCTGTTTTGGTAGCAGTGGCAGGCTTCTTGGCCTGCTTACCCTTGTTCCAGCCTTGCATCGGTCTCCAGGCTGGTTTGGGTTGAGAAGTATTACCCTCTTGCTTAGAGGATGTAGAATTAGAGGCTGGTCCGTTTCTGCGAAAGGGACGAAAATTAGGCTTATTTTTAGCCTTAAAAGACCTATCCTGAGGAAGGGCGTGGCCCTTTCCCCCGGTGATGTCTGAAATAATCTCTTTCAAATCAGGACCAAACAGTGTTTTACCCTTGAAAGGGATGTTAAGCAATTTTGTCTTGGAAGACACATCCGCTGACCAAGACTTTAGCCAAAGCGCTCTGCGCGCCACGATAGCAAACCCTGAATTTTTCGCCGCTAATCTAGCTAATTGCAAAGCGGCATCTAAAATAAAAGAGTTAGCCAATTTAAGTGCTTGAACTCTGTCCATAACCTCCTCATACGAAGATTCTTTATTGAGCGACTTTTCTAGTTCTTCGAACCAGAAACACGCTGCCGTAGTGACAGGAACAATGCATGAAATTGGTTGTAGAAGGTAACCTTGCTGAACAAACATCTTTTTAAGCAAACCCTCTAATTTTTTATCCATAGGATCTTTGAAAGCACAACTATCTTCTATAGGAATAGTAGTGCGTTTGTTTAGAGTAGAGACCGCCCCCTGGACCTTGGGGACTGTCTGCCATAAGTCCTTTCTGGGGTCGACTATAGGTATGCCGGGCCTTTCCCACTCCTTATTTACTATGTCCGCCACCCGCTTGGGTATAGGAAAAGCATCGGGGGGCACCGGAACCTCTAGGAACTTGTCCATCTTACATAATTTCTCTGGAATGACCAAATTGTCACAATCATCCAGAGTAGATAATACCTCCTTAAGCAGTGCGCGGAGATGTTCTAATTTAAATTTAAAAGTTACAACATCAGGTTCAGCTTGTTGAGAAATTTTTCCTGAATCTGAAATTTCTCCCTCAGACAAAACCTCCCTCCTGGCCCCTTCAGATTGGTGTGAGGGTATGTCAGAACAGTTATCAGCGTCCTCTTGCTCTTCAGTGTTTAAAACAGAGCAATCGCGCTTTCTCTGATAAGTAGGCATTTTAGATAAAATGTTTGCAATAGAATTATCCATAACAGCCGTTAATTGTTGCATGGTAATAAGTATGGGCGCACTAGATGTACTAGGGGCCTCTTGTGTGGGCAAAACTGGTGTAGACACAGAAGGGGGTGATGCAGTATCATGCTTACTCCCCTCATTTGAGGAATCATCTTGGGCAATATCATTATCTGTGGCATCATTGTCCCTACTTTGTTTGGACACTATGTCACAATCATCACATATATTTAAATGGGGAGAAACCTTGGCTTTCATACATATAGAACATCGCTTATCTGATGGTTCAGACATGTTAAACAGGCTTAAACTAGTCAACAAAGCACAAAAAACGTTTTAAAATAAAACCGTTACTGTCACTTTAAATTTTAAACTGAACACACTTTATTACTGAATATGTGAAAAAGCATGAAGGAATTGTTCAAAATTCACCAAAATTTCACCACAGTGTCTTAAAGCCTTAAAAGTATTGCACACCAAATTTGAAAGCTTTAACCCTTAAAATAACGGAACCGGAGCCATTTTTACATTTAACCCCTATACAGTCCCAGGTATCTGCTTTGCTCAGACCCAACCAAGCCCAGAGGGGAATACGATACCAAATGACGCCTTCTATAAGCTTTTTCAGTGGTTCTTAGCTCCTCACACATGCATCTGCATGCCTTGCTTTCCAAAAACAACTGCGCATTAGAGGCGCGAAAATGAGGCTCTGCCTATGACTAGAAAAGGCCCCCATCTGAAAAAGGTGTCCAATACAGTGCCTGCCGTTTTTTTACAACAATCCCCAAGATTATAATAACTATTAAGAGTTATAATCTGCCAAATATGCTTAGCAAAGTAATCGTTTTAGCCCAGAAAAATGTCTACCAGTTTTTTAAGCCCTTATAAAGCCCTTTATTCTTTTACTTAATCTAAGAAAATGGCTTACCGGTCCCCATAGGGGAAATGACAGCCTTCCAGCATTACATAGTCTTGTTAGAAATGTGGCCAGTCATACCTCAAGCAGAAAAGTCTGCCAACTGTTTCCCCCAACTGAAGTTACTTCATCTCAACAGTCCTGTGTGGAAACAGCAATCGATTTTAGTAACGTTTGCTAAAATCATCTTCCTCTTACAAACAGAAATCTTCATCTCTTTTCGGTTTCAGAGTAAATAGTACATACCAGCACTATTTTAAAATAACAAACACTTGATTGAAGGATAAAAACTACATTTAAACACCAAAAAACTCTTAACCATCTCCGTGGAGATGTTGCCGGTGCAACGGCAAAGAGAATGACTGGGGTAGGCGGAGCCTAGGAGGGATCATGTGACCAGCTTTGCTGGGCTCTTTGCCATTTCCTGTTGGGGAAGAGAATATCCCACAAGTAAGGATGACGCCGTGGACCGGACACACCTATGTTGGAGAAATTAGAGTTATAGAAACATTGTACAACATAGAAAGGAGGAAAATGATACATTTATTTATAAAGCACCACCAAATTCTGTTGTGCTAGGTACATAAGTAGGGTACACAACAACTCTAATTCACAGTAAAAATATAGATTTATAAACAGAATGCACAAAACAAATATAAGGAGGAGAACCACCTTGCATTGAAGAACTTAAATTGTAAAACTTAATGGAGACAGAAGGCATGGAGTGGCTGGTTATGGGTCTTTTATTTCCAGCAGTACGACATGAAAATTAAAGTAAAAATTAAACCATGTTTCAGATAGAGCAAGGAATTTTAAACAAATTTCCAATTTACTCATTATCAAATTTGCTTCCATCTCATGGTATCCTTTGATGAAAACTAACCATTAGCATTATATGGCAACAGTGTTTTCAGCTACATATAACATTGCTACAATCATTGTTGCAAACACTGTTGCCAGATAGCTAAAGACACCTACAGGTGCCTGAGCTCCCTTAGATTTACTCTTTAACAAAAGGATACCAAGAGGACCAAGCAAGATTGAGAATAGAAGTTGTTTAAAATGTAAAGCTGTATCCAATTCATTTAAAGGGCCACTGTAAGTAAATATTTTATATGCCTGTTACTAACTAACTACCCCAAATACTCTTTTTATCAATAGCATTTCATTAACATATCTCTACCGTATATCAGAAATCTTGTCTGCAAATTTAATTGTTTTCAAACCCACTCCGTGGGTATCCTTTGATCTGTACCAATCCGTTTACAATACCTAGGTTTCAAAATGGCGCTTTAAACACAATTTCATTGGTTTAAGTATTTTGAACATGCAGTGCTGAAAATAGTGGGCAGGATAACGTGACATCATCGGCGAATAAAAGATATAATTTTTAGAACGTTATGAAACTTCGTTTTGGAGAAAATATAGGTCAGTAGGTTTTAATTAATGTTTATTAACTTTAATATGTTAGTTGTTTAGCTTAAAAATTATAACAGAAAGTAATCCTTTAAGTTTAATTTTGACTTTACTGTCCCTTTAAGATTTATTTTTGTATGTTATGATGAAAAGGAACTTAGAAGGGGGTAATGTAAGCGGTCACACATAAAACCATTAGATACACAGTGGAATGAGTTATTCTATTTTATGAGATACACAAGACTTGATACAAAAACATTCAATAAGTGATAAAAAAATCCAGTCTTGTCAAAACAGAGCAATATAATAATGACAATACATTGGACTTTGCAAGCACAGAAGGTTACTGCTCATTTTCTTATCAAGTATTTACAATTGTTGTAGTGTCTTCCTTGTGTTATAGAGTACAGGGTTTATGTGTAAGTAAACTCTAAAGGGGCCTATCTATCAAGCTCCGAATGGAGCTTGAGGCTCCGTGTTTCTGATGAGCCTGCAGGCTCGCCAGAAACAGCAGTTATGAAGCAGCGGTCACAAAGACCGCTGCTCCATAACCTGTCCGCCTGCTCTGAGCAGGCAGACAGACATCGCCGGAAATCAACCCGATCGAGTACGATCGGGTTGATTGACACTTCCCTGCTGGCGGCCCATTGGCCGCGAGTCTGCAGGGGTCGGTGTTGCACCAGCAGCTCTTGTGAGCTGCTGGTGCAATGCTGAATACGGCGAGCGTATTGCTCGCCATATTCAGCGAGGTCTGGCGGACCTGATCCGCACTGTCGGATCAGGTCCGCCAGACTTTCTTAAATAGGGGCCTAAATATGTAATGGCATTGGAATTGATCTATGTATTTATAATTATTCTCTCTCAATAAAACCCGGAGGAGGCCTGGCCAAAGTAGGTTAACACTCTACCTGCTCAGATGTGATGAAGCAGCAACTGAAATATACTAAATGTTGAAAAACAGTATTTCCCAACTCTACCTCTGACAGGCCACTAATTAAGATACCCAAAAACATTTTTAATTTTTTGGGGGGAGCTGGTGCCGAGAAAAACTATTGTAGAGTAACACAGATGATTAGTTTTTCATTATAGTGCACCCAGACCAAATATATTACATATTCAGTAGCTATGGGTGCACAAAAATCCTAACTATGGGCTTCAAAGTAAATTACAAGTTCTGAAATTATTTTTTAAATAACTAATAAATCTATGCATATATAGCAGGTATTTAGATGAACTTAGTAGCTGCATCTTTATTTCTAAATGTAACTTCTTAGAAAAGAACAAAACTAATATTAAAAGAGCAATAAGGAATGGCCATCCGGACAGTTTTTATAGCATGACAGATAAACTTGTCAACGCTCACATTTCTGATCAGACAATTCAGTACATAATTGCTACTTGAAATTAAACTACAAAATACTAATGTATAAATACTACTACAAAATATCGTTTTGTTAAAATCTGAAGTAAAAATATTACTGCTACAAATTTAAATTTGGCCTTTAATTAAGGAATAATTACAAATGTAAGGCGTTTCATAGTTTTGGTTTTCAGAACAGGAAATAAGCTTTAACAGGAATATATAAAAATGTTTGTTTTATATCTATCAAATTAAAATTAAAGCATTATTTACATTAAAGGGACATGACACCCACATTTTTTCTTTCATGATTTAGAAAGAGAATGCAATTTTAAACATCTTTCTAATTTACTTATATTATCTAATTTGTTTTATTCTCTTGATATTCTTTGTTGAAAAGCATATCTAGATATGCTCAGTAGCTGCTGATTGGTTGCTGCACATAGAAGCCTTGTGTGATTGGCTCAGCATGTCCATTGCTTTTTCTTCAACTAAGGATATCTAAAAAATGAAGCAAAATAAATAATAGAAGTAAATTGTAATGTTTAAATTTCTATTCTCTATCTGAATCATGAAAGAAAGATTTTGGGTTTAGTGGCCCTTTAATTCTCCTACATCAGAGCACAAATGGTATTGCAAGTGAATAGTTAAAAATAAACCAAAAAAAAAACAAAAAAACTGTACCCTGTATACTTTGAAAGGATAGCACAGGCTAATATTAAAAGAGAGCAACACAAAAAAGTGCTGGAAAATTAACTGACGTGTACAAGCCTTATTTTTGTTTTATATTTAACACATTTTAAATTAAGGTACATTACAATATTAAGTTGTGCATTCATGAAAAAAGTTGGTGTTTACTAGCTCAAAGACTTGAGAGGATAATGGCAAACATGTACAAACTCCAGAGTATTTATGAAACACGAAAAGCTTAAAAGAAATAGTGGTTTTGTGCCAATTATAGGTTCTTAAAGGGACAGTCTAGGCCAAAATAAACTTTCATGAGTCAGATAGAGCATGTAATTTTAAACAATTTTCCAATTTACTTTTATCACCAATTTTGCTTTGTTCTCTTGGTATTCTTAGTTGAAAGCTTAATCTAGGAATTTCATATGCTAATTTCTTAGACCTTGAAGGCCACCTCTTTTCAGAATGCATTTGAACAGTTTTTCACCACTAGAGGGTGTTAGTTCACGTATTTCATATAGATAACACTGTGCTTGTGCATGTGAAGTTATCTGGGAGCAGGCAGTGATTGGCTAAACTGCAAGTTTGTCAAAAGAACTGAAATAAAGGGGCAGTTTGCAGAGGCTTAGATACAAGATAATCACAGAGGTTAAAAGTATATTATTATAACTGTGTTGGTTATGCAAAACTGGGGAATGGGTAATAAAGGGATTATCTATCTTTTAAAACAATAAAAATTCTGGTGTAGACAGTCCCTTTAATCATAGAGGGCTAGATTTATCAACGCTGAGGCGTACAGGGGCGCGTATACGCGCCCCTGTACGCCTCAGCTCGCATGTGTCGGGGCGAAATTACCTGCAGGTAATTAACATTGCACACGAGCGTGCAATCTCCTCGGTCGGACTCGACCGAGGAGATTTAATTTCGCCACAATAGAGGTGGCGAAGATGTTAGGGAAGCAGCAGTCTGGTGACCGCTGCTTGATAAATCTAGCCCAGAGTGTGGCAATTACTTTAGGCTTGCTTTGACTGGCAGATAGTTAAACCACCATAGCTTGCTTCCCATTGCATTGTGGGAATTGTAGTTCTTTTGCCCCTTCCGGTTCTAATTTGAGTCTACAGGAGGCCTGGGAGCAGTAGCTTTCTAAACAAGCACTAGTCCTTTTTCTTTTTAATGTGGACATGAAATAAGGGGGGGGGGGGAATCAGCTCATAAGCTATTTCACAACGATAAAAGCAGGTCACAATTTTGCTTTACTTTTAACCTTGTAAACTTTGTACATCTAAATAGAACATGTTATCTTTGTTAGATAGCAGGAGCCTATCTACATCTCTGGGAGGAATTTTATGTACAGAAGCATTTAAAAAGGGGCATCAGTCAATATTAGTATGCTGTGTAGACCAAGAATAATTATATATATCACTTTTAACCTTTTATAAGACGGACATCGAAGTCGTTCTTGGAGCATAGAAAAGGTATGCTTACATATTGTGCACTTGCTATCCAGTTAGTAAAGTCATGCACAATGGTATGCAGCAAACTTCAGTTTAATAGGCTCTAAAATTGGCATCTGCAAGTGACTAAAATTGCAGCATTCTGTGTAAAAGGGGGCACTTTTTGCATTTTAAAAATTGCAATATTGCCTTTTAGAACCATTTAAAACAGGTACATTTAATAGTCTGTGTATTGCACTGTGTCATCAAAAGGTGGTGTTAGATTTTACTTTATAAGAGATAATGTATGTTCTCAGGAAAAAAAAGTTAAATATTTAACAAACACCTTTTGTAACAGGCTTTAAAGCAACAACAAACAAAAAAATACACAGAGATAAAAAAAACATTTTTTTAAAAAGGGACAGTAAACACCTTGAGATTGTTATATACAATGTTTAGTTCTGCATATTGAAACAACTTTACAATACATTTTCATATTTTTTTTTCTCCATTCATGTATTTTAGTTGTAAAAATTTAACAATTTCTAATACCCAGAACTTGAAATGCAGCCTGCTGACTTCCTAAGGCACATTCTCTACGTATTCTCCCTAATTGGAATTAGCTGATAGCAACAGCAAAACAATGTACTTTACACAAACATTATGATAGTGGCTAGCCTTGTTGTCTGTGGACTAAAGCCCAGATTGGCTTCTCAAAAGAAGGCAAATGGTGGGTAGAGTTAGGCTGTTGAAAAAACAATTGCAGTAAAAATTATGTTAATGTTTTAAAAAAAGGGATGGCCTAGTCAAAATTAAACTTTTATGATTCAGATAGGGCATGTAATTTTAAGCAACTTTCCAATGTACTTTTATTATCAAATTTGCTTTGTTCCTTTGGTATTCTTAGTTAGGCGCTAAATCTAGGTAAGCACATATGATAATTGCTAAGCCTTTGAAGGCCACCTCTTATCTGATTGTATTTGATTGGCTAAAATGAAAGTGTGTCAAAAGAACTGAAATAAGGGGGCAGTCTGCACAGGCTTAGATACAAGTTAATCACAGAGGTAAAAAGTGTATTAATAGAACTGTGTTGGTTATGCAAAATTTGGGAATGGGTAATAAAGGGAATATCGAACAATAAAAATTCTGGAGTAGACTGTCCCTTTAAGGCTTGGCTGATAAGTTATTCAATAGCAACACAAGAGAAATATCTTGTAATTACAGGGAGTTTACTGTCCCTTTAACAAACATCCCTTGGGATTCTAGTATTCTTCCAACTACTGTTGGAAGCCATGAAAGTAGCACCACGATTAGCATGAAAATAAATATAATGTCCCATAAGAAGTTATCCTTTTTAACCCTTTTGACACGTCCGTGAGATTTAAACCATTCCACAACCTCATTTAATGTAAAATCTTGAGGTTCATAGCCCAGTTCCCTTTTTGCCTTCTCCAAACTAAAGTAATGTGTGACACCTGTCTTGTAGACTTCAGCTCGTGTCAGAAAAGGCTGAAAGTTATATATAGGGTTAATGACAAAGTGTACCCACTCTGTTATATATGCAAAGAAATATATAAGTATAAGAGGCAGGCGAACTGTAGGGAACTTGTAACCCAGACCTTCCACAAGAGGCCTGAAAAATTCAAAGCTGTTGATTGGCTCAGCATCTGAAATGAAGTATGGTTGACCAGCAGCAACATGTTTTTTTTCAGATTTCAGCGCTTCAGCAGCTAATATGTGAGCAGAGACAAGATTATCTATATGTACATATTGCACAAGGTTCTTAGGATCCCCATACTGAAACTTGAAAAGCCCTTGTTCAAGACAACTAACCACCCTGGGTAAATGTCTTTGCTCCCCAGGACCATAAATGCCAGCTGGTCTAAGGGCACATGTTCTTAAAAGGCCATTGTTACTTTTCAGTTTACTGTTATTTGCCTTCAGAACGATCATCTCAGCGATTGCCTTTGTGCGGGAGTAGTGGTCTGGATGAAGGTTTAAAGGGAAGTACGGAAGGGATTCATCACCATTTTCAATAACCTGACCACCAAAAACAACATTGAAGGTACTTGTGTAAACAAATCGTGGAACACCCATATTTATGCAGACTTGGATTACATTTTCAGTGCCTTTCACGTTGATATCGTCAATCATTTTTCTCTGTAACTGCTCTCTGCCAGACATTCCATAAGAAGCAGTATGGAACACACAGCTTACATCTGTAAACATGTCCTCTTGTTCAGAGAGATTGCGAACATCCCCTTGAATAAAGCGAATTCCTTCTGGCACTTCCTGAACTGGTTTCTGCACATCAAAGAGAATGACATTGAACCCCTTTTGATACAGGGTGCACCCTAGCCTGAAATAGAGATAAAAACATCAAGACTATCAGTAGTTTAAAATAACTATTTTGAATGAGGTTAACAATTATTTGTTTAAACATATTTACCAGAGGATATAAAACTCTTCTTTAAATTGATCTCTTGCTCATTTTTATATGGGATATGCATTATGTTTAAGGTTTCTAGTGTAAATAGAGTACCACAAAGCTACTAGCTAAAAACTAGCTAAGTGTATGTCTAGTTTTGCATATTTTAAACTAGCTGTTGCCCACGTGGATTTTGTGATTTGTTTTAAAAAAAAAAAAGAAGCGAAAAACGACCACTCGCAACGACATGTGGCCTCACATGTGTGCCCATTAGGTTTGCACACTTGCTAACATGAACTTCTTGAGTTTTCGTTAATTCTTGGTATTTCTCGTAATTGAAATACCAGTTTATATGTCTGTAACATCTTTGGTACATCTTTGGTTTTTGAGATATAGGTATCCTCATAAAATCAGACCCCCCCCCCCCTTTTGACCCCCCTTAAGTGGATTTTCAGGAAATGGTAAAAACACATATTTCTTTATTTTTAAAGGAGAATGTAAATAGCAATTTTCACGTCTGCAATATCTTTGTTTTTTGAGATATAGATATCCTCATAAATCACCCCCCCCCCATTTTCACCCTGCTTAACTGTATTTCCTGGAAATGGTAAAACATGCGTTTCTTTATTTTTAAAAGGAAAATATAAATACCAATTTTCATGTCTGTAACATCTTTGGTTTTTGAGATATAGGTCTGTAACATCTTTGGTTTTTGAGATATAGGTATCCTCATAAATCACCCCCCCACACACACACACTTTTGACCACCCTTAAAGGGACACCCAAATTGTTTCTTTTGTGATTCAGATAGAGCATGCCATTTTTAGCAACTTTCTAATTTACTCCTATTATCAATTTTTCTACATTCTCTTGCTATCTTTATTTGAAAAAGAAGGCATCAGCTTTTTTGGTTCAGTACTGTGGACAGCACTTTTTAATTGGTGGATGAATTTATCCACCAATCAGCAAGAACAACCCAGGTTGTTCACCAAAAATGGGCCGACATCTAAACTGACATTCTTGCATTTCAAATAAAGATACCAAGAGAATGGAGTAAATTTAATAGGAGTAAATTAGAAAGTTGCTTAAAATTGCATGCTCTATCTGAATCACAAATGAAAAAAATGTGGGTTCAGTGTCCCTTTAAGTGGATTTTCAGTAAATAGTAAAAATGGAGAATCTAAATACCGATTTTAACATCTGTAACATCTTTGGTTTTTGAGATATAGGCATCCTCATAAATCAGCCCCCCTTAAAGTGAAGGTAAACTTTGATGAATGAAAGCCCATTTTTTAAAAATACTATTAAAAACAGGGGCACTTTCACTCAAAGTTTAGAAAGCAGCCATTTTGATTAAAAACTTACCTTTGTTCTTTTCACAGCCAGAGCAGCTTCCCCCACCCGGAGATACTCTCTTCACACGACAAATGACTAATCCGGCTTCTTCCAATCACGGCTTTCCCCCCAGAGGAGTCATTGCCTGAGGCCATGCCATGATTGGAGGAAGCCGGATTAGTCATTGATGACGTGTGAAGAGAGGATCTCCGGGTCAGGGAAGCTGCTCTGACTGTGGAAAAAACAAAAGGTACATTTTTAATCAAAACAGCTGCTTTCTAAACTTTGATGAATGAAAGTGCCCCTGTTTTTAATAGTATTTTTAAAAACCGGGCTTTCATTCATCAAAGTTTACCTTCACTTTAAATGGATTTCGGGGGAAATGGTTAAACACGTATTTCTTTATTTTTCAAGGAGAATGTAAAAAACAATTTTCACGTCTGTAACATCGTCGGTTTTTGAGATATAGGTATCCTCATAAATGTAAAAAAAAAAAAAAAAAAAAAAAAAAAAAAAAAAGTGCCCTCCTTTTTCACCCCATTAGGGACGTAATTTCCAAAAATCCTTCCTTAGTGGGTGCCTACGTCATAAAAACAACATACCTTCCAATTTCACGTTCCTAGGTTAAACGGTTTGGGATGGGCGTTGATGAGTCAGTCAGGAGATTATATATATATATCCCCAAGAAAGGATAAGCACAGTCTTACAAGCTTATGCAACTGACAGGGTGCACTTTATCCAAAAGTCCCATCAAAAAGGCACTCACTGGTCTTCATAAAAAAATAACTTTAATTTCAGGTCATCAGTAAAACGACATAACGTTACGGTGCAGTCCAACACCTTTACCAAATGTTATGCAAAAAACAAACCTCCAAAAAACGGAATCCCAATCAAACACACATACCCCACCATATCATTACCTGTCTTATATACACACACACACAAACAATTAGAGCCGTTAGCGCCACCATGTTATAGCATCATGACGTCATCACGCTGCGTGTCGGCATGACGCGTCATAGCCAATCACCTGGCTCCTTGTCACCATGGCAACATATACACGGAAGTGTGTTACCACGTATGCATCATCCTGAGAGATGTAGCGCTGTATATTTTATAGCATCAAAGCGCATCATAATTGGCTATTATACAATGGCAGCGAGGGAACATAATAACCTGCACCACTTACTTAACAAATCGTTATATAAACCCATCGCTGTCATACCATATAATGCGCTAGCCATGATCAACTGACAGGATGATGCCAATCAATGTGTATTCCATATAAATTTTATCTTAAAAAATCTATACCACTCTAAAAACAATCCAAAATATATACAACACAATCACAGAAAAAAAAAAAAAAGAGGAGAAAAGAAAACAGAAATCAATAACGTAAGTAGATGCCCTATATGTTACCATTCCCTTCGTATCACTTGGAGTATAGGTATAAACCTGTGGGTACCCACTAGAACGAACATCCATGTGAATCCACTCTGGGTAATATCCTTCGGAAATATGGTATATAAATCCAGATCTCAGTCATTTAGTGTAGAATGGTCCGAAATCAAGGAAGGTGCTCAGTCCTCTTGATATTAAGGTATCCAATGTATGGATCCATTTTGTTTCCATCTGTAACAACTTCTTGGCTCTATTGCCACCCCTAGCTAGAGGAGGTACATGGTCAATCGGCCATAATTGCATTTGGCGAAATGGCGTACCACTGGCTGCTCCGAGTCCACTTTGTTAAAGGCTTCCCGAATTGCACAACGGTGGTTAGCCATCATGTCCCTGAAGCTCGTCACCCTCTTACCAATGAAGACCAAGGAGCATAGACAGATTAACTATATATATATATATATATATATATATATATATATATATATATATATATATATATATATATATATATATATATATATATATATATATATATATATATATATATAAATAAAACATGTGTGCTTGTGCATGTTAACCTGTGTCGGATGGTGTACCGTCTATTAGTGTGGGGGTGCTGAAACGTCTGGCCTCTCATTATGCTATTGCATGTGATGCAGCTTCCACATGTGAAGCATCCCTTTTTCTTCTGGTAACATTCAGTTGGATCGGTTTTTACCAATATATCCCTCAAATTCTCTGCCCTACGGTAGACCATCCGAGGTGGCTTCATCCTATGGAAGGGAAGTGTTGGATCTCCAAAAGCAACCAATGCTGCTGTACAGACCTCCTCAGCGCTTCACATGTAGGGGTATAAGTGGTCACAAAATTTAGTTGCTGATTATCCATATTGGGCTTCCTTTGTTTATCTTCCATGGGAGCATCAAGTAACCTTTCCTTGATAGTTCGAACCATTGTATAATCATATCCTCTCACCACTAACTTATTCTCCATTTCCGTAAGCTGCTCCATCATAGTGGGTACCTCACTATTGTTTTGGATGACTCACGTAAGCTGAGAGGTGACAATCCCTGTCTTTTGGTGCCTGGGATGGAAGCTCCTGGCTTCCAATAAGGAATTTCGATCTGTTGGCTTTGTGTACAACGATGACCCAAAGGAGCATCCATCATAGGCCTCCCCCTTATATATGTTCAGGTCTAAGAAGTATATCATAGCTTCACTGTATTCCAGTTTAAAACGTATTGGACAGTCCATGGAGTTCAAACATGACACCCACTGTTCCAATTCATCTCTGTTACCCCCCCACACACCAGAAACACATCATCAATGTACCGCACATAGTATAGCCTGTAAAAAACAGATATCCTCTACCACTAATACCCGAGCTCCTTGAACGGCTTCATGGCGCCACCATTTACTCCAAATTGGATTTAAAAGGGGCTTATAACCTTATAAGAATCAAACAAGGTGACGAATGAAAAACTGCCTTCAGGACACGTTATGGCCTATACCAATATAACGTGATGCCATTTGGTCTAAGTAACGCGCCAGCGACCTTCCAACATTTTATTAATGAAATCTTCTGTGACCTAATTGACGTATGTGTAATATACTTGGATGACATACTAATTTATTCTAAAACTTTACATGAGCATGAAAAACATACGCTGGGTGCTCACCAGGTTAAAGGAACATAAATTATATGCCAAATTCTGAGAAGTCAGGACATATAGGAAGGCTAAATACTTCTCAAAAACACTAACCCCCCTCTCCCTCCCCCCCCCTCCCCTCCTTTCCTCTCCCCTGCTTCTTCTTTCCTTCTCTTACTCCCTTCACTTTTCCGACTATCCTTACCTCTCCCACGAGACCCTGAAGCGTTGGAGCTAATCTCTATAGGAAACCGCGACATAACGGGCGGGACGGTCCGGGTGCCTCCTCCCCAGCAAAAAACCCAGCGGTCTTGGGGTTTTCGCCTCCTCTCACGGAACATAAAGCTGAATCCTACTGCCCTAATGGAGGGCTTTGTTGTTGTTGAGGTTTTGACTATTTACATTATCTGGAAGTGTTTTGTCCCCTTTCCTCCCCGGAGACCACTTATATTAACACTAACCTTCCCGGGAACTTACTTCACTTGTACCGGCTATGGGATGTAAATATAAATCTCCTCATATATCTTAAGCTGTTATTATGTTAATTGGATTGCCGCCTCGCCGGGGGTACTGCTTTTCTATATGATGTCACCCGATCCAGGTTTTGTTATTTACATGGGAAACTTTACTGTTGTTATTGTTGTTTTGTTGGTTTCCCCATCCCCCTCCCTTCCTCTCACCCTTCCCTTCCCCCTTTTCCCCTTCCAATGGGCTTAACCCCTCTCCCCATCCCTTGCCTTTCCTTTCCCCTCTCCCTGTTGACCCTCCCCCTTTCCCACCTCCCCCTCCCTCCCCATCCTGCTCCCCCCCCCCCTCCTCCCCCCCCCCTTTTTTCCTTTCTCCCCGATTTTAGGCAAAAATTTAAAAATGCCAGGTTGGGTGATAAATGCTTCAAGACTGTTTCAGACCAATACATAGACCATGAAGTAAAGTGCCTGCTATGATGCCATTTTTGTGAATAATTGAGTTTCGCCTCTTCATGTATTTCACTATCACTTGTTGTATTGCGCCCCCTGGGGTTTTTTTTTTTTTTCTCACTAAATAAAGAAATTTAAAAAAATTATATGCCAAATTAGAGAAATGTTCTTTTCATGTACAAGAGATTAAATTTTTAGGTTATATCATAACACCAAACAAAATACAAATGTATCCAGAAAAGGTAACTGCGATTTTAAATTGGCCAGTCCCAACAACTGTAAAAGCCTTACAAAGATTCATCGGTTTCGCAAATTTTTACCGAAAATTTATAGAAAACTTTGAAGATTGTGAAACCATTAACACAATTAACTAGCAAAAAACAAAAATATAAATGGACAGAAGAAGCACACCTATCTTTTAATACTTTAAAGAAGCAGTTTACTACAGCACCTGTACTTGCATTACCAGACTTCAACTCCCAATTTATCCTTGAAGTTGACGCTTCCAATACTGGAATAGGTGCGATTCTTTCACAGAAGAATAAAGAAAAGACAGACTCATCCCATAGCATATTATTCTAGGATGCTTAGTACCGCCGAAAATGACTATAGCATAGGAGATAAAGAACTTCTTGCAATAAAATGTTCCTTGGAACAATGGAGACACCTTCTTGAAGGATCTAGTCTCCCATTTATGATCTATACCGATCACAAAAATCTTGAATATTTGAAAATGAGTAAGACTCTCACTTCACGACAAGCCCGTTGGTCTATATTTCTAGACCGATTTAATTTCCTTATTAGTTACAAACCCGGAAGTCTAAATATCAAGGCAGATGCCTTATCCAGAGTATACGAAAAGAATCATTCAGAAAAGCTTGATTCTATTATACCTCAAGAAAAATTCATAGGAGTTTTAACTACTCTAGAAAAAGAAATATTAGATGTTCTACAGAACGATTCTAATAAACCTTCATCTTGTAAAGAAGATCCAAAGACTGGACTCTATTACCATAACTCACAATTATTCATACCCAAATCCCTTAGAAAAACTATCCTCAAACAAACCCATGATGGAACTTTATTCGGGCATCCTGGTATCAAAAAGACAACTGAATTAACTAGGAGGAATTTCTGGTGGCCTGATATGAACCACACTATATACAATTATATATCTAAATTGTGACGTGTGCGCTAGAAATAAATTAGAACACAAAAGACCTATAAGGCCTCTTATCACCTCTGCCAATCCCAGATAAGCCCTGGAGTACCATATCTATGGATTTTATTGTCGACCTTCCAAATTCGCAACATTATACCACAATTCTAGTAGTGATAGACCACTTGACTCGGTTAGCCCATTTTATACCACTAAAGGGTTTACCTTTAGCTTTAACAACTGCAACAGCATTCTTAGATTATATAGTAAAGCTACATGGGTTACCCACTACTATTATCACCGACAGAGGTACACAGTTCACCTCCTCCTTCTGGAGATCTTTATGTAAAATAATACAGGTAGACTCAAGATATTCCACAGCATTCCACCCTCAAACCAATGGGTTAACTGAGAGAGTAAACCAAACCTTAGAGCAATATCTAAGATGTTTCATTACTCACTTACAGGATGATTGGATAACTTATCTTCCAATGGCAGAATTCTCGTACAATAATTCTCTTTCAGCATCTATTAAAATGACACCCTTCTATGCCACCTATGGATATAATCCAAATACCATAACACTTTCTAAGACTGAAGTTAGTTCCCCTTGTGCCCAGGAATTCACAACCACCCTACAGGACAGATTAGATATCTTAAAGGTTCATCTCTCAAACGCGAAGGATTATCAAAAACGGTACTATGAACAACATCATAGACCGAGTCCACCCTATCAGATTGGTGATAGGGTTTTGTTGTCTGTCAAAAACCTCAAGTTACAAGTTCCTTGTAAGAAATTAGCCAATCAATTTCTTGGACCTTTCGAGATTCACAAAATTATTAACCCTAATGCTGTTCGATTAATTCTGCCTGACTCCTGTAAACTCCATCCCACATTCCATATCTCACTTTTGAAACCTTATACTGCTGAATCTACTGGTCCTAGTCAACTTCGACCACCGCCTATTCTGGTTGCAAACCAGGAGGAATTCGAAGTTGAGTCTATTCTTGATTCTAGAATACAACGACGTAAACTGGAATATCTTATAAAATGGAAGGGTTATGGACCCGAGGACAATTCCTGGCAACTTTCTTCTAAGATTCATGCTCCCCGTTTGATTAGAACTTTCCATCTACGGTATCCTGGGAAGCCTCATTTGGAATCCCCAGGGGCGATTCCTTAAGGGGGGGGGGGGGGAATGCGATATCCCTTTAAGGGTTATCCCCTCCCATCTCATCATCCTCCCTTTATTAGGCAGCTCTATCAAACAGACCTTGCCTGAAGATTGAAGCTTTACAGTTACTACCTCTTGCTAGTATTTCTCTCTCAGGTCATTCTACAGCAAACTTCTGTACTACCTTACTACAGAATCCTTTGGATTATTTCTCCCAGTGATTTCAGTTCTCTGACCGGCCCAAGAGTCCTACGCAACCGGATCTACTTGCCTCCGCGTCCCGGAACTAAGTCGCACACACACTGCTTGCAGATCGCCAACGGCGGTCTCTGCTCAGGACTCCTCTCTCAGATATGGTTACCGGGTATCGTATGCTCATCTAAATCACTGTGCTTGTATCTGTATATGTTACTCTTGTTGCAAGAATCCTTATTCAAGTACATATAACCATTATTTCCACCGGAACTGCCTGTTTCACTGCTTAATCTAAGAGACTGATTTTGTTATTACACTCTGAGTGGAATAACATCCTGCCTACAGGAAGCTTCTATTATAAGATTAACTCTGCATATTCTGCAATAATTTGGAGAGATTGTTTGCTTGGGATCTGTACATATTTTAGAGTGAATGTGTGTGTGCGTGAAGATTGGAAGCGGTTTACATTGAACTCAGACTTGGTTATTCATTTGCTACTGAGAGTTTGAACTGCAATCTATCTGAATAAGTCTATAGACTCCTTTCTGAACAATATTTCATTGCTCTATACCAAGATTTCACATTAATAGTCTCACCTTGTCTATTCAGGTAATTTAAACCTCGATTATCTGCTTAGAACATAAAAGAGCAACACACCTTTTATTCAAAGTAAAGGAATAATCTTTAATACAAGACCTTTCAAATTAAGACATAACACAAGGTGACAAGGAGCCAGGTGATTGGCTATGACGCCTCACGCCGACACGCAGCGTGATGATGTCATGACGCTACAATATGGTGGCGCTAACGGCTCTAATTGTGTGTGTATATAAGACAGGTAATGATATGGTGGGGTATGTGTGTTTGATTGGGATTCCGGTTTTTGGAGGCTTGTTTTTAGCATGACATTTGACAAAGGTGTTGGACTGCACCGAAACGTTATGTTTTACTGATGACCTTAAATAAAAGTTATTTTTTTACGAAGACCAGTGAGTGCCTTTTTGATGGGACTTTTGAATTTTGGATAAAGTGCACCCTGGCAGTTGCATAAGCTTGTAAGACTGTGATTATATATATATATATATATATATATATATATATATATATATATATATATATATATATATATATATACACATATACACAGAGAGAAGTGCACTCACAGGAACGAACAACTGGCTCAATACCATTGTTAGCCTGTTCTATGGCGATTTACCACCTGGGTGCAGCTTTTTAGCCCAGTAATGCTTTTCACAGAGAAGAAATTTCCTGTAGTATATCAGTCTGATCCCGCCTATTACGGTCAGTCCAGCGCCGAAATACCAGGCAATTCCTCTCTGAACAAGGAACACAGCAACCCCAGACGATCGTTTCGGCCTTCATTGGGCCTCGTCAGTGAGGTGTAGCTATATTCCTCTAAGCACACTGAGCAATGAGTCCACGTCTGGTTGCCCCTTTTTCCCATAGGGAGACTATATACACACACACATACCAGTATCTCACAAAAGTGAGTACACCCCTCACATTTTTGTAAATATTTTATTATATATTTTCATGTGACAACACTGAAGAAATTACACTTTGCTACAATGTAAAGTAGTGACTGTACAGCCTGTATAACAGTGTTAATTTGCTGTCCCCTCAAAATAACTCAATACATAGCCATTAATGTCTAAACCGTTGGCAACAAAAGTGAGTACACCCCCTAAGTGGAAATGTCCAAATTGGGCCCAAAGTGTCATTATTTTCCAGCACTGCCTTAACCCTCTTGGGCATGGAGTTCACTAGAGCTTCACAGGTTGCCACTGGAGTCCTCTTATACTTCTCCATGATGACATCACGGAGCTGGTGGATGTTAGAGACCTTGCGCTCCCCTACCTTCCGTTTGAGGATGCCCCACAGATGCTCAATAGGGTTAAGGTTTGGAGACATGCTTGGCAAGACCATTACCTTTACCCTCAGCTTCTTTAGCAAGGCAGTGGTCGCCTTGGAGGTGTGTTTGGGGTCGTTATGTTGGAATACTACGTCACAGTACATGTTGGCATTCATGGTTCCCTCGAAGAACTGTAGCTCTCCAGTGCCGGCAGCACTCATTCAGGTCTAGACCTTGACACTCCCACCACCACCATGCTTGACTGTAGGCAAGACCCACTTGTTTTTGTACTCCTCACCTGGTTGCCGCCACACACGCTTGACACCATCTGAACCAAATAAGTTTATCTTGGTCTCATCGGACCACAGGACATGGTTCCAGTAACCCATGCCCTTAGTCTGCTTGTCTTCAGCAAATTGTTTGGGGGCTTTCTTGTGCATCATCTTTAGAAGAGGCTTCCTTCTGCGACGACAGCCATGCAGACCAATCTGATGCAGTGTTCGGCATATGGTCTAAGCACTGACAGGCTGACCCCCCACCCCTTCAACCTCTGCAGCAATGCTGGCAGCACTCATACGTCTATTTCCCCAAGACAACCTCTGGATATGACGCTAAGCATGTGCACTCAACTTCTTTGGTCGACCATGGCGAGGCCTGTTCTGAGTGGAACCTGTCCTGTGAAACCGCTGTATGGTCTTGCCCACCATGATGCAGCTCAGTTTCAGGGTCTTGGCAATCTTCTTATAGCCTAGGCCATCTTTATATAGAGCAACAATTCTATTTTTCAGATCCTCAGAGAGCTATTTGCCATGAGGTGCCATGTTGAACTTCCAGTGACCAGTATGAGACCGATAACAACAAATTTAACACACCTGCTCCCCATTCACACCTGAGACCTTGTAACACTAATGAGTCACATGATACCGGGGAAGGAAAATGGCTAATTGGGCCAAATTTGGACATTTCCACTTAGGGGTGTACTCACTTTTGTTGCCAACAGTTTAGACATTAATGGCTGAGTTATTTTGAGGAGACAGCAAATTTAGACTGTTATACAGGCTGTACATTCACTACTTTACATTGTTGCAAAGTGTCATTTCTTTAGTATTGTCACATGAAAAGATATAAGATATTTACAAAAATGTGAGGGGTGTACTCACTTTTGTGGGATATTGTGTGTATATATATATATTATATTATATATTTATTCAACAAACTATAAGAGGAGAACAAGGACCAACAAAAATTACTTATGGCCCTGAACAGATAGGGAATCAAGCACTCTTGAAAAAATAGAAATAGAGGAAAAACAATCTGACTCTGAAATATATTTTTTATATATAAGAAATAAATCTCTGAACAGTACAATCACAGTAAACAATAAATGTTTATTGGTAGTGAAAAAAATAAAAAGAAGTAATTTTTGTTGGTCCTTGTTCTCCTCTTATAGTTTGTTGAATAAATACATTTTTATAGGGTCTGCACCATTTCAAAATAAATGTTCCTAGTTACTTCTCTTATAGAAATGACACATTTATAGTAGCCATTTGTCCTGTACTCCTTTTGGTTTCTTATTATATTATAATATATATATATATATATATATAAAAATAATTTTTAAAAAAATGAGAGCTACATTGTAATAAAAGCAGTTCATTTTTAATGTTTCACTGACTACAGGTTAAAGGGACATAATACTCATAAGCTAAATCACTTGAAACTGATGCAGTATACCTGTAAAAAGCTGACAGGAAAATATCACCTGAGCATCTATGTAAAAATGGAAGATATTTTACCTCACAATCTCCTCAGCTCAGCAGAGTAAGTTCTGTTACTGCTCAGCTGCAGGTAAAAAAATAAAAATAAATGAAGAAATGAACAGCAGCCAATCAGCATCAGCAGTGCTGAGGTCATGAACTCCTTTACTGTAATCTCATGAGATTTCACAGTAAGCTTCCCTTTAAAAGGGACAGTTTACTCAAAATATTTCTCCCCTTTAATTTGTTCCCAATGATCCACTTTACCTGCTGGAGTGTATTAAATTGTTTACAAGTAGCTCCTTTACCCTTATATTGGCATTTGAAATTGTTGATTTAGTATGTGGTATCCCCACCTATTCAGAAAGTTTGTGGCCGCGCGTACCATCTATAGATAAGCTTTGTAAACACAGCCAGCAGAAGAAATTACACTCCCAGTTGGATATAGCAGAGATAAGGTAATACAATGTTGATTTTCCATTGTTCTCTCAAAGTACCGGTGATTGTTTTAAGGACAGATATAAGATAAAGAGTCAGGTATATGTGAACAATGTGATACAGTAATGAGATCTGATTATACCTACAAGCTCAACCCATTTTATTAGGTTGTGGCTTCAAAACACAAAATCAGAGCTTTAATATACACAAATAAGCCTTAAAAAGCTAATTTTCATATATTTTTTACTCTGCAGTTGGTAAAAAAAGCAACTGTAAACACATTAAGGGAAAAACTATTTTACAGTGTACTGTCCCTTTAACCTGAATAGGGAAATAATATGAGAGTGCACGAGGCTCATCCCCTAAGCTGTCCCAGGACAGACATACAAATATGCTGCTTAGAAATCCTTTACAATGGGATGTGGCTACTGAGGAACTTTTGAGGTAAAATATCTTCCTTTTTTATATAGAGATGTTCAGGTTATATTTTCAAGTCAGCTTTTTACAGCTATACTGCAACACTTTCAAATGTTTAAACATTTGGGTATTATCGCCCTTTAAACAAAAAGGCAAATTAACAATAATGACTTGTTCCCCCTCCAGATAAGGATGGCTGACTGACATTTATCCTTGTTAGGAACCTCAAAGTAGCGCACTATGTATTTAATAGATATGTGCATAATTTCAGCTTTTATTATTGGTTAAACAAATGCTGAAATTGACCGCAGTCCACAGCATTTGGGTTATTTTAGTGCCAGATTTATTAGAGCAAAAGTGCAACACACAATTATATCTATGCAAATCCGGCATTAGACTTCCTCTCACTTCAGAAAAGTAATTTAATTCCCTGATAAATGAACAAGAGCAATATTTTTGCAGATTATTTACAAACACACTGTGCATGCAATGCGTCTTCCTACACGCTACAATAAAAGTCCACTATATTGTCTATACATAAATTATTTGTTAAGCTTTTCAATAGGAATAAGACTATATCCCTATTTGTGAACATCCAGTTGTAGGACAAACTAAGACTATGACAGGGAAGCAGACCATACCATTAAGCAGTCAAAAAGTATACTTCATGGTTTAGATAGAGCATGCAATAAAAAAAAAATCCAATTTACTTCTATTATCAAATTTGGTTTGTTCATTTAGCATCTTTTGTTGAAGACAAACCTTGTTCAGCTCATAGGAGCTAAAGAGTGTGCACAGATTTAGCACTCTATGACAGCAGTGTTTGGAACAATGTGTAAAGCAAATATATACACTTTCCAAACACTGTTTCCATAGACATGTGCACACCTAACTTTACTTTTCAACAAAGTATTCCAAGAGAACAAAGCAAATTTTTTAAAAGAAATTGAAACTTTATTTTTAAATTACATTATCGCAATTGTGAAATTTTAATGCACTGCCAAACTGTTGCAGACTTTAACTATGTGTTTGACCCATTTGTAGTTTTCATTGCTGTTGTGATTTTGAAGCTTAAATGGGCACTGATGCTCCATAAAGTAGCTCATCTGTCAATTAAAGGGACACTGAACCCAAATTTTGTCTTTTGTGATTCAAATAGAGCATGCAATTTTAAACAACTTTCTAATTTACTCCTATTATCAATTTTTCTTCGTTCTCTTGCTATCTTTATTTGAAAAGAATGTCCAGAACCTTGGACAGCACTTGTTTATTGGTGGATGAATTTATCCACCAATCAGCAAGAACAACCCAGGTTGTTCACCAAAATGGGCCGGCATTTAAATGTACATTCTTGCTTTTCAAATAAAGATTCCATGAGAAGGAAAAACATTTGCTAATAGGAGTAAATTAGAAAGTTGCTTAAAATTGCATGCTCTACCTGAATCCCAAAAGAAAAAATTTGGGTTCAGTGTCCCTTTAAGCTAGTCTAGTGCATTAATCAATTAGTGGTCCTGTTTCCAATCCTCCTACCAGTCTAGATTGTAAGTTCCCATGGGAATAGGGCCCTCAATTCCCCCTGTTTTTGTCTGTAAAATTTTGTGTCTTATCGTATTGTTTCTCCACTGTATGGTTATCCTTGTACCCACGGGCAGCGCTGCGGAATCTGTTGGCGCTTTATAAATAAAGAATAATAATAATAATAATAATAATAATAAGTGTGCTCTGAGATCTGCACCAGTGGGCATTTTAGATGTGCCAGTCTAGTGTCATTAAAGGATAAAAGCACAAACAAACACCCCCAACATACTATTCATTTTATTGCCCCTTGAAATAATGCACACGGCACACAAGCTATGTAACTTCATTTGACCACTACTAAGAACCATTTCCATCTGTGAGAAAAAGGCAGGTATCCAAATGTGTCTGAGAAGTATAGAAGTGAAAGGAAATAATGGTATCTAATTAATAAAGGGATTAGACAAAGCAAGAACTAATTAGTTAACATATCCCAAAGGAAAACAAAATTTATGCTTACCTGATAAATTTATTTCTCTTGTGGTGTATCCAGTCCACAGATCATCCATTACTTGGGGGATATTCTCCTTCCCAACAGGAAGCTGCAAGAGGATCACCCACAGCAGAGCTGTCTATACAGCTCATCCCCTAAGTGCCACTCCCAGTCATTCGACCGAAGACAAGCAAGAGAAAGGAGAAACTATAGGGTGCAGTGGTGACTGTAGTTTAAAAATAAAACACACCTGCCTTAAAATGACAGGGCGGGCCGTGGACTGGATACACCACAAGAGAAATAAATTTATCAGGTAAGCATAAATTATGTTTTCTCTTGTAAGGTGTATCCAGTCCACGGATCATCCATTACTTGTGGGATACCAATACCAAAGCTATAGGACACGGATGAAGGGAGGGACAAAGCAGGTGCTTAAACGGAAGGCACCACTGCCTGCAAGACCTTTCTCCCAAAAATAGCCTCCGGAGAAGCAAAAGTATCAAAATTTATAGAATTTTGAAAAAGTATGAAGCGAAGACCAAGTCACCGCCTTACAAATCTGTTCAACAGAAGCCTCATTTTTAAAAGCCCATGTGGAAGCTACCGCTCTAGTAGAATGAGCTGTAATCCTTTCAGGAGGCTGCTGGCCAGCAGTCTCATAAGCTAAGCGTATTATACTCCTTAGCCAAAAAGAAAGAGAAGTTTCCGAAGCCTTTTGGCCTCTCCTCAGTCCAGAGTAGACAACAAACAATGCAGATGTTTGACGAAAATCTTTAGTAGCTTGTAAATAAAACTTTAAAGCACGAACCACGTCAAGATTGTGTAAAAGACGTTCCTTCTTTGAAGAAGGATTAGGACACAGTGACAGTACAACAATCTCCTGATTGCTATTTTTATTAGATACCACCTTAGGTAGAAAACCAGGTTTGGTACGTAACACTACCTTATCTGCATGAAAAATGAGAAAAGGGGAATCACATTGTAAAGCAGATAACTCCGAAACTCTTCGAGTCGAGGAGATAGCTACTAAAAACAGAACTTTCCAAGATAAGAGCTTAATATCTATGGAATGCAAAGGTTCAAACAGAACCCCTTGAAGAACCTTCAGAACTAAATTTAAACTCCAAGGTGGAGCAACAGGTTTAAACACAGGCTTGATTCTGACTAAAGCCTGACAAAACGCCTGCACGTCTGGAACCTCAGCCAGACGTTTGTGCAAAAGAATAGACAGAGCAGAAATCTGTCCCTTTAAGGAACTAGCTGACAAACCCTTCTCCAATCCTTCTTGGAGAAAAGATAATATCCTAGGAATCCTGACCTTACTCCATGAGTAACCCTTGGATTCACACCAATGAAGATATTTACACCATATCTTATGATAGATTTTCCTGGCGACAAGCTTTCGCGCCTGTATTAAGGTATCAACGACCGACTCGGAGAAACCACGCTTTGATAAAATCAAGCGTTCAATATCCAAGCAGTCAGCCACAGAGAAATTAGACTTGGATGGTTGAAAGTACCCTGAAGTAAAAGGTCCTGTCTCAGAGGCAGAGTCCATGGTGGAAAGGATGACATGTCCACCAGATCTGCATACCAAGTCCTGCGTGGCCACGCAGGTGCTATCAAAATCACTGATGCTCTCTCCTGCTTGACCTTGGCAATCAGACGAGTGAGCAGAGGAAACAATGAAAACACATAAGCCAGGTTGAAGGATTAAGGCGCTGCTAGAGCATCTATCAGCGCTGCCTTGGGATCCCTGGACCTGGATCCGAAACAAGGAAGCTTGGCGTTCTGGCGAGACGCCATCAGATCCAGTTCTGGTTTGCCCCAACGTTGAATCAACTGTGCAAACACCTCCGGATGGAGCTCCCACTCCCCCGGATGAAAAGTCTGTTGACTTAGAAAATCTGCCTCCCAGTTCTCTACTCCTGGGATATGGATAGCTGATAGATGGCAAGAGCGAATCTCTGCCCATTGAATTATCTTTGAAACCTCCAACATCGCTAGGGAACTCCTTGTTCCCCCTTGATGGTTGATGTAAGCTACAGTCGTGATGTTGTCCGAATGAAATCTGATGAACCTCACTGCCGCTAGCTGAGGCCAAGCCTGAAGAGCATTGAATATTGCTCTTAGTTCCAGAATGTTTATCGGAAGGAGTGCCTCCTCCTGAGTCCACGACCCCTGAGCCTTCAGAGAGTTCCAGACTGCACCCCAGCCCAGAAGGCTGGCATCTGTTGTTACTATTGTCCAATCTGGCCTGCGGAAGGTCATACCTTTGGACAGATGGACCCGAGATAGCCACCAGAGAAGAGAATCCCTGGTCTCTTGATCCAGATTTAGTAGAGGGGACAAATCTGTGTAATCCCCATTCCACTGACTGAGCATGCAGAGTTACAGCGGTCTGAGATGTAGGCAGACAAATGGAACTATGTCCATTGCCGCTACCATTAAGCCTATTACTTCCATACGCTGAGCCACCGAAGGGCGAGAAGTAGAATAAAGAACACGGCAGGAATTTAGAAGTTTGGACAATCTGGCCTCTATCAGGTAAATCCTCATTTCTACAGAATCTATCAGAGTTCACAGAAATTTGACGCCTGTATTCAGAATGTTGTCTAAGTAAGGGGCTACTGCTATGCCCCGCGGCCTTAGGACCGCCAGAAGTGACCCCAGAACCTTCGTAAAGATTCTTGGTGCCGTAGCTAACCCAAAGGGAAGAGCCACAAACTGGTAATGCCTGTCTAGGAAGGCGAACCTGAGAAACCGATGATGATCTTTGTGTATCGGAATGTGAAGATAAGCATCCTTTAAGTCCACGGTATTCATGTATTGACCCTCCTGGATCATAGGTAGGATGGTTCGAATAGTCTCCATCTTGAAAGATAGGACTCTGAGAAATTTGTTTAGGATCTTGAGATCTAAGATTGGTCTGAAGGTTCCCTCTTTCTTGGGAACCACAAATAGATTTGAATAGAAGCCTTGACCCTGTTCCTCCTTTGGAACTGGATGGATCACTCCCATAACTAGGAGGTCTTGAACACAATGTAAGAATGCCTCTCTCTTTATCTGGTCTGCAGATAATTGTGAGAGGTGAAATCTTCCTTTTGGGGAAGAAGCTTTGAAGTCCAGAAGATATCCCTGGGACACAATTTCCAACGCCCAGGGATCCTGGACATCTCTTGCCCAAGCCTTGGCGAAGAGAGAAAGTCTGCCCCCTACTAGATCCGTTACCGGATCGGGGGCTAATCTTTCATGCTGTCTTAGAGGCAGAAGCAGGCTTCTTGGCCTGCTTAACTTTGTTCCAGGCCTGGTTAGGTCTCCAGACCGGCTTGGACTGTGCAAAATTTCCCTCTTGTTTTGTATTAGAGGAACTTGATGCCGCGCTCGTCTTAAAGTTTCGAAAGGCACAAAAATTAGTTTGTTTGGTCCTTAATTTGTTAGACCTATCCTGAGGAAGGGCATGACCTTTTCCTCCAGTAATATCAGAAATGATCTCCTTCAGTCCAGGCCCGAATAGGGTCTGCCCCTTGAAGGGAATGTTGAGACGCTTAGACTTTGAAGTAACTTCAGCTGACCAGGATTTAAGCCATAGCGCCCTACGCGCCTGAATAGCAAAACCTGAGTTCTTAGCCGTTCGTTTAGTTAAATGAACAACGGCGTCAGAAACAAATGAATTGGCTAGCTTAAGCGCTTTAAGCTTGTCAAGTATACCATCCAATGGGGTTTCTACCTGTAAGGCCTCTTCCAGAGACTCAAACCAGAAGGCCGCAGCAGCAGTGACCGTGGCAATGCATGCAAGAGGCTGGAGAATAAAACCCTGTTGAATAAACATTTTCTTAAGGTAACCCTCTAACTTTTTATCCATTGGATCAAGGAAAGCACAACTGTCCTCGACAGGGATAGTTGTACGCTTAGCTAGGGTAGAAACTGCTCCCTCCACCTTAGGGACCGTTTGCCATAAGTCCCGTAAAGCGGCATCTATTGGAAACATTTTCTTAAAAACAGGAGGGGGAGAGAACGGTACACCTGGTCTATCCCATTCCTTAGTAATAATTTCTGAAAACCTCTTAGGTATTGGAAAAACATCAGTGTAAACAGGCACTGTATAGTATTTATCCAATCTACACAATTTCTCTGGCACTATAATGGTGTCACAGTCATCCAGAGTAGCTAAAACCTCACTGAGCAACACACGGAGGTGTTCAAGCTTAAATTTAAATGTAGACATATCAGAATCAGGTTGAAGCATCTTCCCTGAGTCAGAAAAATCACCCACAGATAGAAGCTCTCCTGCCTCAGCTTCTGCATATTGTGAGGGGATATCAGACATAGCTACTAAAGTGTCAGAGTGCTCTGTATTTCTTCTAGCCCCAGAGCTGTCTCGCTTTCCTTGTAACCCTGGTAGTTTGGACAATACCGCTGTAAGGGTATGATCCATAACTGCCGCCATGTCTTGAAAAGTAAACGCCATGGGCGCGCTAGATGTACTTGGCGCCTCTTGAGTGGGCGTCCCTTGAGCGGGAGTCAAAGGTTCTGACACATGGGGCGAGTTAGTCGGCATAATGAACCGACTAACGAACAAGGAGTTTCCTCTATGTCAGACATGTTAAAACAGACTAACAATGAGACCAGCAAGCTTGGAAAACACTTTAATAAATGTAAACAAGCAAAAACTAAAAACGGTACTGTGCCTTTAAGAGAAACAAAAAATGTCAGAAATTGAAAAACAGTGATAAAAAGCAGTAAATCTTACGAATTTTTTACAGTGTGTATAATAGGCTAACAGAGCATTGCACCCACTTGCAAATGGATGATTAACCCCTTAGTTTCAAAACCGGATCAAAAAAACGATAAACGTTTTTCAAAAGTCACAACAAACTGCCACAGCACTGCTGTGGCCCTACCTGCACATACAACGACTTTGGAAGGCACAAAAAACCCTTTAGAGAGGTCCTAAGTGTTCAGGGGACTCCTTCAGGGAAACTGGATGTCTCAAGCTGCAAAATCTAATGCGCATTTAGGCGCGAAAATAGGCCCCTCCCAACCTGTATTCACAGTGAGAGGGCCAAACAAAACTATCCCTAGGCAAAATCTAGCCAGCCATGTGGAAAAAACTGGGCCCCAATAAAGATTTATCACCAATATATAGAAAAAAACGTTTAAACACTTCCAGCAAACATTATCTTATTTTTCAGTAATGTGAGAAAGTAATAAGAATATTACCCTTTACAGCAAGCATGATACTAGTCGTTATTAAATCACTGTAATCAGGCTTACCTTAAATAAATCCAGTATTAACAGCATTTTCTAGCATATTCATTTCTCTAGAAAAATTTAAACTGCACATACCTCATAGCAGGAGACCCTGCACGCCATTCCCCCAGCTGAAGTTACCTATCTCTTCAGTTATGTGTGAGAACAGCAATGGATCTTAGTTACAACCTGCTAAGATCATCAAAGACCACAGGCAGACTCTTCTTCAACTTTCTGCCTGAGGCTAAAATAGTACAACTCGGTGCCATTTGAAAATAACAAACTGTTGATTGAAGATAAACTAAATAAATACACCAGTTCTCTCTAGCTACTTCCTTTCTTGTCGAGAGCTGCAAGAGAATGACTGGGAGTGGCAGTTAGGGGAGGAGCTGTATAGACAGATCTGCTGTGGGTGATCCTCTTGCAGCTTCCTGTTAGGAAGGAGAATATCCCACAAGTAATGGATGATCCGTGGACTGGATACACCTTACAAGAGAAATCAGTAATAGAACAGCTTATTATTATTATTTTTTCTTAAAATGATGGTAAACTTTACATCTTTTAAAATCAGTTCCAGAATCTAAGCGATAGTTTAGAGGCACTTTAATTGATCACTTCTAATAAAGATGCTCTGTAACTTACTTTTAAAATCTAGCTGTGCCATTCTAATACCACAGGCTCTGGCCGCCCACTTCAAAGCTCATATTTTTTGTGAGCTAACTGTTCTCCAATCGGTGTCTAGCTACAAAAAAGTGCCGCACTGAAAAACAGTTCAAACCGTTAGCTCACAAAAAATATGAGTGTTGAAGTGAGCAGCCGGAGCCCGGGGTATTACAGCGCATCGTTATTAGAAGTGATCAATTAAAGTCCCTCTAAAATATCACTTATATTCCGGAACTTATTTTAAAACATGGAAAGTATATCATCACTTTAATTATTTAGAAATAATAAATAATCAATAAATATAACCTGTGTCCAAAGTAGCCACCTCCTCCAGTAATAAGCACTGTTTCACGTGGAGAATCCATGACTGTCACTTCTGTTAAAAAAAAAAAAAGGAAAAAAGTTTAAAGTAAAGTAATAGAAGATTTGCTAGAATATACAAACAGTTCAAAATATTTAGTACATATATATTTTTACTATCCCTATATTGAGCTAGATTACAAGGAGAGTGCAAAAATATTAGCACTATTGGGCACTCACACAGCTCATGTTAAATCAATAGGACTTTTAATTTTGAGCTCATATTACAAGTTAAAAGTATACAGTATGTACAAAACATTTTATCCAAATGCATGGGATAGCAAAAGGATTGGATTTCAGAATACTTGTAACGCACCCCCTTTGGTGTCCAGCAAGTTAATAATAATGCCCCTGGTTTTGACGATTGGCTACAGCGTGAATCGTCATTATACGCTGAAATAGACTATGCATTGCAGGCGGAGGAATGGCGGAATGTATAGGAAAATGAAAGGGTGATTATTTATATATTTTAGCGTTTAAAATTATTTCAATCAATGAAAGTGCCTTTCATTTACTTTTTTTTTTATTACAAATATTGTTGAGCGTATAGCTTAACTTTACAATCACTTTAATAGGACAATACATTTTTAACGACTTTGTATGCATAGTTGAACATGATAGTGCTGGGCAATAAGTATACCTTGGTTTCTACGGTTAAAAATAATTTTTTCAAAGCTCAGTGTTTACCATGCGTTTGCTATACCCTAAACAGTATTTTCTGGTCGTACGGACACTCGGTCGGTCTCCCTACACACCCACGTCTTTGCTCTCTAAGATGGAGGGTAGGGCGCACGTGCTTAATATATTGAGCATTGCAAACTTTACAAATTATATATATATTTTTGATTCCATCGTTGGCTATAAACGATATATTGATGATCTCCTGGTTGTGTGGTCTGGTACAGACTGACAGTGAGCTCTTTGTCAATTATCTAAATGATAATGAAGTTGGGTTGAGATTCACATCCTCTTTTGAAAGGATTGAGATTCCTTATTTAGATTTAATTCTAACAGGACTCCTGGAAGAGAATAGAGTGAGTACTTCGCTATATGTAAAACCCATATCTTCAAATACCTTCTTGCATGCAAGAAGTAGTCACCCTCCACATACTAGTTATGGAATAGCAAAAGGGCAATTTCTGAGGATACAGAGAAATTGTTCGGAGGATGACACCTTCCTGAATGAAAGTGAGAAATTGACAAAAAAACTGTTAGCACAAGGGTATGACAGTGGAGTGGTGCGAAAAGCATTAGCAGATGTCTGCCAAAGAGATAGGGTGTCCCTTCTTGAAGATGGGAATACGTCAAAGAAGGTAAGACAAAAACCCACCTTCGTGACCACCTACAGTCCCCAATACTATTCCATCTGCAAAATCCTACATAGAAATCTGCCAATTCTGTTGGCAGATGACAATTTAAAGAATGATATAAAAGATGGTTGTTTTTGCGTCGCAAGACGCAATACAACCATCGGGAATCAAGTGTCTCCCTCAATGCTTAGAAAAACCAAACCACAGAGTAGTTGGTTGTCGCAAAAGGGACACTACAAGTGTGGTAACAGCACTTGTAAAGCTTGTGGATACGTTACCACAGGAAAGATCTTCCAATCTCTGACAACACAGAAGGTATACTCATATCTACAATGCACGAACTGTAGGTCAATTTTTGTTATCTATATGATAACATGCTCACTGTAGGGTGTACTTCTCGTGAGGTCAGAGAAAGGATTAGAGCTCACCTCAACGACATTGAACGAGGTAACGTGACTACTGGTGCTTCTAAACATTTTGTGGAAGAACACGGTAAAGATGTAAGAGGCTTCTCTTGGATGGTAATAGATCAGATCCATAAAAAACCAAGAGGAGGCGATAGATCCAAGGACCTCTTTGAGAAGGAGGTCTTTTGGATCTTCACCATTGGAAGTCGGCAACCTCTAGGTCTCAATATTGAGACTGATCTAATTAATCATTGGTAAAGTGTTTAGGTCATAAAAACATGTGTGTGTATAAGTACATGGATACCCACAAAACTTTAACAAGAGTGGGTTAAGTACTCTTACATCTAGAATGCGAACCAGTAAGTTTAACACTGATATACATTAGACAATCAATCATGTTATATCTTTCATTAATCCTAGACATTTTATAGAGTAAGTGAATTATGACAACTAACAAAAATAAAAATAAGATAAACTTTCATTCTGTCAAACGACATAAAATGTATTTTGTTTGGAAAAGAACTAAAGATCATACATTGATAATATAGAAAGGTTCAGTTCAATAATTACATTCAATTTAATTTATTATTATTTTCTATTATTATTTTTTTGTTTTGTTGTTTCTTATTTTTCACCCTATTTAATCTATTTTACTTATTAATTTATCTATCTTATTCACAAATTTGTCACTTAAATTAGACCCCTTAAAGGAAATAAATTACCCAATAGTAATACTCCAAAAATTATAGCCTGAGCCATAACAATTATAAGTGGCCAATCACATAGGTCAATTTTTAGCCTAGTTATAATACATACTATTATAACAGTAAACATGGCTTCAGTTACGCCACGCTTAACCTCCTATTAGTGCGAACGGAGCTCTGTGAAAAAGAGGAGCGGGTTAGCGCAACTCTCTAGCGTGCTAACGTATAATTCCCACGTAACTCTGCTGTTCAAATTTTTTTAATGAACTAATGTTTTCCACAATATAGAAATACTTGCATATGATTTGTTCACAGTGAAAATTTAATCTTCTGTAGCAGTGTTATGTCAAAAGGTACATCCTGCCTTCTGTAAATGTTAAAGGGACATGATAACCCAATTTTGGGCTAGATTACAAATGAGGCGCAAATGTTTTCTCGCAACTGATATCGGGTTTTCACAATCATTTGGGCGCATGTTAAATTACGATCATATTACGAGTTAAGCATAATCGCATGAACGCAATCGCAATTTACGCTAGAATGATTACTGCGTCCTCAGAGCTGTGGTTAAAGTGATGGTAAACTCTCCTCTTTTTAAAATCAGATCTGGAATGTAAGCGCTATTTTAGATGGAGTTTAATTCATTAGCTGTAATGAAGATGCAGTATAACATGCTTTTTAATATAGATATGAAATTCAAATACTGCAGGCTCCTCCGCCCACTTCAAAAGTAAAATTTTCTGTGAGCTAACAGATTGAATTGTTGTCCAATCAGCGCTTTCCCCATCTGGCACTTTTGTTGTAGCAGGACATTGATTGGAGAGTAATTCAATCATTTAGCTGACAGGAAAATTGACTTTTGAAGTGGGTGGTGTAACGTGGGGTATTTGAATTTCATATCTATATTAATAACTAAGTTATAGCGCATCTTCATTACAGCTAATAAATTAAACTCCATCTAAAATAGCGCTTACATTCCAGATCTGATTTTAAAAAGGGGAGAGTTTACCATCACTTTAACTGTTTCGCGAAACAAAAAAAAAGTGTCACATAACACATCAAAAATACATTACAAAAGTACACTTAAACTCACTTACATAATAAAACCCTCTAATAAAAATATTGTACACACAAAGTGTTAGAAAAAAAAGCAGGCAAAGAGCTTTAACAAAGATAGATATGCATACATATACATGTCTACAGATGTATATGTAATTATGTATGTATAAATATATGTCTATATATGTGTACATATGTATCTGTGTGTGTATACATGTATTTACAGACAAATATACACATTTAAAGACATAAATACATACATATATAAATATGTGCATTGGCGCCCTTTGCATTTAAAGTGAATGTCAATTTTGATGAATTAGTGCCCGGTTTTTAATAATCCTATTAAAAACAAGGGCACTTTAATTCATCACTCGTTTTCTTCAAAAACTTATTTTTTAATCCTGGCAGCCTCTCCAGCACTTCCTCCGCCCGTCGCAAGCCGTCTTCCCGGGTCCAAAATGACAAATACGGCTTCCTCCAATCACGGCGTTGCATCAGGCCAAGATTCCCCCGAGGGGAAAAACGTGATTGGAGGAAGCCGGATATGTCCTTTCTGACATCGCAGAGGCTTCCTACGGCCGGGGGAATCGCTGGAGCGGCTGCCAGGATTAAAAGGTAAGTTTTTGAAGAAAACTAGTGAAATTTGAATTTTGATGGATTAAAGTGTCCTTGTTTTTAATAGGATTATTAAAAACCAGGCACTAATTCATCAAAATTGACATTCACTTTAAGTAGATGAAAAAGCATATTCAGCAAATCAGGGTGCTGAACCTAAAATGGGCCAGCTCCTAAGCTTCACATTCCTGCTTTTTAAATAAAGATAGCAAGAGAACAATGGAAAAATGATAATTGGAGTAATTTAGAAAGCTGCGTAAAATTGCATGCTCTATCTGAATCATGAAAGAAAAAAAATTGGGTTTAGTATCCCTTTAAATACATAGAAATAGAGCTTGAAGACGTCACAGAATGTTTAAACTTTACCAAAAGAAACCAATCTCACAACTCTGAAGCTGATTTGAGAAAGCCCTGAGTCAGTGAGTCCCCCTTCCCTCCTCTGTTCTCACACTTTCTAATCTGCCCCTATGTTGCTAGTGCGCGTGGCCGTTTTGTTCACTATTCTGATGGGCTGTGACGTAGTTGCATTTAGAATGTTATGAGAAGAGCAGTGCATGCGCGGTATGGATTTTTTATCAGTCAGCTGACGGAAAGTCACTTCCGTTCGCTAGTCTGATGAATTCGCTAGTCTGACAGAACACCCCAGCACAATAGCCAACGAGACCAAAGCCCCCCTTGTAAAACTCATTCCCCAAGGTTTATTTCGGGTGTATGCAAGAGGATCAGCGATGCGCTCCCCAAGACAGGCAAAACAGATAGTGAAAATAGAAGAATCACCAGACGTGACGTCAGATTGGAGTTTTTAAGGAATTGGAGTTCTCGACAGAACACACGTCCCCTTTGCCCATGCGGCATTCTGGGGTTTGTAGTCCCCAGCCGCAGGAACAGACAGGCGGTGGTGGACCCGCCAACTGTCCCGATTTTCATGGGACAGTCCCAATTTTAGGGGCCTGTCCCGCTGTCCCAGGGAGACTGCCATCTGTCCTTTGCTGCATACTTGTTGATTTTAGATAGTGTCCCTCTTTCCAATTTGTAAATGTTGGGAGGTATAGAGTTCTAAGAAATAAATATATAGTGAGTGAAAGAATTAAATTATAAGGTATTGCTGTAGTTAATTATAACCTAACCAGAGATACACTGTGGACAAACAGGGCGCCCGGATATCTGAGCACTGTCCTACCTGATCTCACCTCCACGTACCAACTGCACCTAAAGAGTAGAAAACGCTGTACATCTGAGTGCTAATCGATATATAACGCTGAAGAGCCCATCCCATTGTCTAACTATCAGGCTTAACCTTCCTATAGCGCTCACTCCCCTTCTCCTCACAGTGGTGCCATTGCACGCCCCTAAAACGTCATTCTGAACTTTACCTCCCAAATTAGGATTAGCTAAACGTATATTTTGTTCACTTTATTTAAAAAACAAACAAAAAGAAACAATGTACGTTTGGTTAAACGCTTGTCAAGTATTTAAAACCCAAACTGATAAAAGATGTATCTGTTTTTAGTTTGCATATTCCGTACAATGACATGGCGGCGCCCTAAGCAAATCTGCGATGGGAAACGGTTCCATGGTAACAGGGAAGCCTCGGCGCAATACCGCGTCATTTAGGCTGCTGCAAGACATGGCGGGTAACTTGAAGCCGGAAGAATTGAGAAGTGTACTGGAAGCGTTGAGCGGACTAAACCAGAGTTTGGGTATGAAGTGACAGATCCGGGTACATAATAATAATAGGAGAATACATTTCTCCTAGGTGTATACTGTCCGAATATATTTAATTATTTCGTGCGCTTTAATACACTCCTAGCAACAAGAAATCATTTTTATAGACTTCAAAAGTATTCTATGTATTTCTTTACCACACTATTTCCCTGTAGTATGTTTGTTTTAGCGTTACACTTTTCAAAAGTAAACATTTAAATCAGGAGGTGGTTTTTCCCTACGTTTTATGGCTCTTAGTCTCTTAGTAATTTTAATGCTCCCCTGTTTTCAAAATGGGGCCACATGCACCTCTGTGTTTCTCTCCTCGACTTTGTAACAAAACGAATCAGGCGATCACATGCTGTTCAGCGTCAAACCTCACAATCAAAAGAACATATCACAAAGCGGCAAAAAAAATTGAAATGTGCTGGGCGGGGCTTAAAAAATCATAAGGCCAAAGTAATATAAATATTATTCTAAATAAAGTCATATATTTTAATACAGTTAGGAGGCAGCAAATCAAACACAAGCTCAAACCACTGGTATGGCTATGTGAGCTATGTATTTAATTATCCTTTGCAAAGATATTGCTAAATATTTTTGTCTTAATTGGACATTTAATAATAAATTCTTTAAAACTGCTCTCTGCATTCCCCATTAATATTCTAAATTCTGGCCTTTAAAGTCAGCAAAAATGCACAGTAGCACACTACATAGCATACACTTATACATGCAGATACACACACACACACACACACACTACATAGCATACACTTATACATGCAGACACACACACACACTACATAGTATACACTTACACATTAAGATACACACACTACATAGCATACACTTATACAGGCACACACACACATTACATAGCATACACTTTTACATGCAGCATATACTTATACATGCAGATACACACACACACACACAACATAGTATACACTTATACATGCAGATACACACACTACATAGTATACACTTACACATTAAGATACACACTACATAGCATACACTTATACAGGCACACACACACACACACACATTACATAGCATACACTTTTACATGCAGCATATACTTATACATGCAGATACACACACACACTACATAGTATACACTTATACATGCAGATACACACACACACTACATAGTATACACTTATACATGCAGATACACACACACGCTACATAGTATACACTTATACATGCAGATACACACACACGCTACATAGTATACACTTATACATGCAGATACACACACACGCTACATAGTATACACTTATACATGCAGATACACACACACGCTACATAGTATACACTTATACATGCAGATACACACACACGCTACATAGTATACACTTATACATGCAGATACACACACGCTACATAGTATACACTTATACATGCAGATACACACACACACTACATAGCATACACTTATACATGCAGATACACACACACACACTACATAGCATACACTTATACATGCAGATACACACACACTACATAGTATACACTTATACATGCAGATACACACACACACTACATAGCATACACTTATACATGCAGATACACACACACACTACATAGCATACACTTATACATGCAGATACACACACACACACACTACATAGCATACACTTATACATGCAGATACACACACACACACTACATAGCATACACTTATACATGCAGATACACACACACACACTACATAGCATACACTTATACATGCAGATACACACACACACACACACACACACTACATAGCATACACCTACACATGCAGATACACACACACACATTACATAGCATACACTTATACATGCAGATATACACACTACATAGTATACACTTATACATGCAGACACACACACACTACATAGCATACACTTATACATGCAAATACACATACACACACTACATAGCTTACATTTATACATGCAGACACACACACACTACATAGCTTACATTTATACATGCAGACACACACACACTACATAGCATAAACTTATACATACAGATACACACACACAGTTATGGATACAGATAGACACACACACACTACATCATACATGGGTATCTGTAATTCATTGTATGGGGTCCTGGGGTTGGCAAGCACATTAGCTGGCAGTCTGCGGCTGCCACTGTTCGTTACCCTGCTATTAGCACTGCTCATTGTATAAAACTGAAGGCATGCTAGTATTATCACCAGGGGTTAGACATCATCACTACCAGAGGTAGGTTAAAGAGGTCACCATTACCCGTGGTCAGAGTGTATACAGCCTTCTTACTCCTGCTTAACCCACACACCATTCCTTTTCCACAGGGAATCTAACAGGTATCTAACCCTGTGAGAGCAAAGCCAGCTGCTTCTGAGTATGGGCCCAACAGAATTATTAAAAATTTTTTTTTTTTTTTTTTTTTTATGCCTGGGGCAAATCGGTACAGATGGCTTAGCGACCCGGGACAGGGGGATAGACCCCTAAAATCGGGACTGTCCCGCGAAAATCGGGACAGTTGGGGGGTATGCACAAAGATCATTGACAACGACAAGGAAGTTGGTTTCTTATTCAAGCTGTTTCTTATTCGTGAAATTCTGTTTCTTATTCATGGAAGTTGGTTTCTTATTCATATTTTTTGTCCGACTGCTTTAAATTGACTTTAAAATAAAAAAATAGGTTTTATTTAAATAAAAATATGATTCATATAAAGTAGTTACACAGAGGTGGAATCCCTTTATAAAACAATTGGATATACAAACTGGAAAAAAAGGGCATACGTTGGCACCAATACAAATATTACTATTTTGAATAAGTGATATTTTCAAAGGGTTAATGACAATTGGGCCACTGATTTCACTATGAATATATACAGGGTAGATCCCCCTCCATGACATGCAATTGTTTTTAGCCGGGCCCAATGGTGTTTTGGGCACAAATATTGATGCCAACCCTGGCATAGGTGCTCTAATTCTCATTTTTGAATAAGTAACTGATATTTTCAAAGGGTTAATAACCATTGGGCCACTGATTTCACTGAATATATACAGGGTATATCCCCCTCCATGACATGCAATTGTTTTTAGCCTGGCCCAATGGTGTTTTGGGCACATAAATTGATGCCAACCCAGGCATAGGTGCTTTAATTCTCATTTTTTTTAATAAATAACAGATATTTTCAAAGGGTTAATGACCATTGGGCCACTGATTTCACTATGAGTATTGAAAATATGTTACTTTGTTCAAAAATGGTCATTACAGCACCAATGCCAGTGTTGGCATCAATGTCTGTGCCCAAAACACCATTGGGCCAGGCTAAAAACAATTTCATATCATGGAGGAGGATCTACCCTGTATATATTCATATATAAATCAGTGGCCCATTATTAACCCTTTGAAAATATCAGTTACTTATTCTTATATGAAAATTAGAACACATATGCCAGGGTTGGCATCAATTTCTGTGGGCAAAACACCATTGGGCCAGGCTAAAAACAATTGCATGTCATGTAGGGGGATCTATCCTGTATATATTAATAGTGAAATCGGTGGCCCAATGGTTATTAACCATTTGAAAATATCTGTTACTTATTCAAAAATGGTAATTACAACACAAATGCCAGTGTTGGCATCAATTTCTGTGCCCAAAACACAATTGGGCCAGGCTTAAAACAATTGCATGTTATTGAGGGGTATCTACCCTGTATATATTCATAGTGAAATTGGTGGCCCAATGGTCATTAACCCTTTGAAAATATCAGTTACTTATTCAAAATGTTAGTATTGGTGCCAATGTATGCCCTTTTTTCCAGTTTGTATATCCAATTGTTGTATAAAGGGATTCTACCTCTGTGTAACTACATTTATATGAATCATATTATTATTTAAATAAAACCTATATTTTATTTTAAAGTCAAATAAAGGAGTCGGACAAAAAATTTGAATAAGAAACCAACTTCCTTGTCGTTCATTGACTCGCATTATGAATGTAACCCTTTGGTAGGTTTAGTAGCAGGGTCGGCTCCATAACAAATGAAATGGGGGGGCATTTTTTTTTGCGAGGGGGCACACATTTACAAAGCATGTATAAGAGTCAAAATAAGAGCAGACCTACATATTCTGCAGGAAAGTGAAGCTTCTGGCTGGCTTATCCCCATTATTAACATTTGGAGAATATCTGCTAAATCACTAGGTAAAAGAATTAAAAATTAAATCCTATGCAGTGCAGTAAACAGAGCCATTAAACCTGAGACCCCCAGTGCAATAGTTCTTAAAAAAACAATTCACCCCTTAATCACCATGATCCAAAACCATTAAACTCATTCTAAAATCTCATTCATGTCCCCTAAACAGCCATGCACCCCAAACCCCCCAATGCAATTAACCCCTTTGTGTGCAATAGTAGTGAGCATACTAGGTTTTCGAGTACTGGTAATTTTGTAGATTAGATTTAGCTCTACCTGTTTCACAATAACTAACGGATATTAGGCTACTTAATACAACCTATGTACTGTGAACCTATAAGAATAGGATTGTATCATATAAATATAAGTCTATAAATGGCTACTGGCTTCTATCGACGCCTCAGAAGTGCCCTGTGATCTTAGGCTTATAAAGATTGTGCTTTATAAGCCATGTAAAGATGTTTTGATTAAAAAGCATAAATGTTCCTGTAATTATTTTTTCCCGTGGAGTAGTTTCTATATTTACTAATAGAGCTGCTTGAGATCTTATTAGCCATAATTGCACTTTAAGCCATATAGTTTATAATCAAGTAAAGTAAAAAACAACAAACGTGCAAAGCTTGTTTGGCTAGTATTACAAGATCCACATAAGGTATAAGGCATACACTAAATTGACCATGCTCTACTGTGTTTTTAACCCACAAAGTAGAAGTACTGAACAGGCTCCACAGAGCATTGCTGGTTCTGAGCTGAAGCCACAGCTGATGCAATGTATAACTAACAATGCTGACTTGATCAGCAGCAGTTTCCGCTCAGGACCTGCAGTGCTCTACAGGTCTCAAGTGGTACTTCTACTGTGTGTTTAACTCTTTTGTCTGGCTTAATCACACAGTAATGCAGGGACATTATGTAATTTTCAGCTATTATGGCCCTTTAATTGTGCTGTCTCCACTTGAAAAGAAGACGGCACAGCAGCCAGAATGCCAAAAAACATACTGGCCAGTCTGACTACTCAGCACTGGCGGGAGGTTCAGTATATCACAGCTTTCCGGGTTATTATTCAAGACTGCACTACAATGTCAGTGCCCATAGAGTATAGCTCATTCTCACCAGAGAAGCTGCACAGCTCTAACAAATGGCTGAATGATCAGCACTTAGCTTGTGATACCTTTGTTAAAGTAAATTGGAAACTTGTTTTTAACATTTATCCTCTATCTTAGTCACAAAACACAATGCAATTTAAAATTACACATACGTATACACTTGCACATGCTCAGTAGGAGCTTATGCCCTAGCAGGAAGTGAGTACATAAAAATACTGCATTTTATTTCCCCCCCCATGACCCAGTGCAATGATTTCACATACCTTAGCAACCCTATTTGTATGTTTCGGCTGGCAATTTCTGAAGTAAACAAGATAGCTGCAATTTTTTGGAAAGTAACTAAAATGTGAGCATACTTTTTTTCCTGATTGTAGTCAAACTTGAAAGTGTTGTTAACGGTAACAGCAGACACAGCACACACACACGCACTTTGTGCCCCCACAGCCCCCCCCCACGCGTGGCGGGTGCCCCCGCACCACACAGCCCCGCCCCCTCAAAAAAAACCATTTGTGATTCAGACAGCACAAATGTTTTTTGTTTTTTTTTTTCTTTTCTAATTTACCTCTATCACATTTGTTTTTGTTCCTATGTTGTTTTTTTTTGCTGAAGAGATACCTAGGTAGGTGCCTGGAGCACTGCATGGCAGGAAACAGTGCTGCCATCTACTGCTTTTGCATATGGATAACATTCTTGCAAAACTTCTGCCGTATAGTGCTCCAGACACATGCACGCTCCTGAGCTTACGTCCCTGCTTTTCAAAAATAGATGCTTTTGAGATCGATGAAAAGTTGGTAATAGAAGTTAATTAGAAAGTTGTTTAAAATTGCATGCTCTAAGTCATGAAAGAAACTATCTGGATTTCATATCCTTTTTGACATTCTTTTAAAGGGACATTGTACTCTATATTTTTCTTTGCATAAATGTTTTGTAGATAATCCATTTATATAGCCCATCTGGGAGTGTTTTTGTAAAAATGTATAGTTTTGCTTATTTTTAAATAACTGTGCTGATTTTCAAACTCCTAACCAAGCCCCAAAGTTTTACATGTATACTGATGTCTACAGACTCCTGGTTATGTAATGGGCCTTTTCATATGAAGGGGGAGGAGGGGTGTCTGCCTGTTTCTAATTCCCAGTCCCTTAAAGGGACAGTCAACCCAAAAATTACTGTAACTTATTTAGATTAATTAAAGGGCCACTGTAAGTAAATATTTTCTATGCCTGTTACTAACTAACTACCCCAAATACGCTTTTTATCAATAGCATTTCATTAACATATCTCTACCGTATATCAGAAATCTTGTCTGCAAATTTAATTGTTTTCCAAACCCACTCCGTGTGTATCCTTTGCTCTGTACCAATCCGTTTACAATACCTAGGTTTCAAAATGGTGCTTTAAACACAAAGTTATTGGTTTAAGTATTTTGAACATGCAGTGCTGAAAATAGTGGGCAGGATAACGTGACATCATCGGCGAATAATAGATATAACTTTTAGAACGTTATGAAACTTCGTTTTGGAGAAAATATAGGTCAGTAGGTTTTAATTAATGTTTATTAACTTTAATATGTTAGTTGTTTAGCTTAAAAATTATAACAGAAAGTAATCCTTTAATTAACGATCTTTACAGTAAACTGTAGCCCAATTTTCATCTAAATAAACTTTGGCAGAAAATAAACTTACTAGATCTCATCTGGCAGTTTTGAAATGGCCGCCTGACCCCTCCTTCTCTGACGTCTCCCAAAAGCTCTCACTCGTCTCGTCCCTGCGCGCTCCTGTGTCTCCCTTCATTCAGTGAGACACTCATATGGCAATTTCAGCTCTCTAGCTGTTCATACCCGGCACTCACTGCCTCTCATCCAGACTGTGCTCTGTGTGTTACAGAGAATGAGAGTCAGTGAGTGCCGTGCAGGCGGCGATATGATGTGGGTCTGTGCCCTATAATTGTGTATGACTAATAGACCGGCATATTAGCTGTGTGATTACTAGCACTGAACAGATATGTAGCGCATTCACTTGCCGGTGGGCTTGGAGGCCAATAAGCTTCTACCAGTGGGATAAAAAACAACAACAATGTGACCCTCTTATTTAACAGCTATACTAGTTACACTCGCACTAGCACCAAAGCATAGATTTTGCTGCCACAGCATTCAAGCCTCTCCTGACATCCTTTGCGCGTAGTAGCGCCATTGCCTGGACAGACACGCAATCCGGGGTCGTCCATCAGATGTGCGCAAGCTGCTTCTTTCATAATCGATTTAGCTAACATCATAACACATGTGCACGCGATACACAACCGATCATATCCAGACCAGACTAAGGTGATACTGATGTGCAACCGTGTAATCGGTACTACATAGCCGTGTATATGTACCAGCTAGACAGTGATTTGACAGAAGCTGTTAGTGTGATACTTATGTATAACTGTGAGTGTGGTACTAATAACGATTTAGCTAACATTACAACATATGTGCACTCGGCACACAACCGATCATATTGGCTGGGCAACATAATAACCACTACCATTGATACCATCACTGTCATCACATGCAATATATCCATGAATAGTAATACCAAGCATAACAGAACCGTATTATAACGCAGTGTTTTGGACAAACCATTATTGCAATCTATTTACTAGAGCTGCAACAACTAATCGGCATAATCGATAATAATCGATTATGAAAATAGTTGTCAACTAATCTCATAATCGATTAATCGGTTTGCAATTAGTTGGTCTGTGCACAACACCAGCTGCTTCACTCCAATGAACTCCTGCACATGGTATTGTGTTTTATGGTTATGTCCTTAGCCTAAAGGACGTCTACAGACGTCTACTTTTCACTTTTTCAGGACAGTATACGTTTACAACTACCCCTGGCTTATGTGCAACCCAGATATAATAGTCATCATTTGGATTGTTTATATTAAATCTGGTGATTTGGAACTATGCTTTATATGATATAGTGTGAAGCTTGTTGTTTACACCTTGCCCCTAGATTGATGGAAGTTATTTAAATTGATGTGCACTATTATCTGTTTGCACAATTATTAGCGTATTGCTTGCTATTGCTGATTATATGTACTGTATAAATAAATGTGTAAGGCTTTGTCCTGTTATTGATATACAGTCCTTAGCGCTTTTGATCTTGTTTTTTATTGTTTTTTTTTATATGTTTAATAAATTGTGATAATATGTACCAGATTCAACCTCAATAAGTATATATTCGTTATTTTTAGAGCGGACTAGATATTTCCCCTAACCTTATAGCTGGTTATTTACCATTGCATATAGATATTCAAGATATTTTTATGTTAGAATGAAGTCAAGGGTTACTTTATTAAGAGGTCCCTTGCCAAGGTAGAAAACACTTAGCATTGGTGAAGAACTAACAAAGATAAATATCCCACTTTGGTGAAATTGGCAAAACCCTACTTTTACACCTCAACAGCCTTTTTCTCTGCTGCAGGAAATATAGCTGCAAACAGAGAACCAGCCTTAGCCAGAAGCATGTGGTCATGTTGAGATGTTTGCATTTCAATGCAAAGTTTCTGAAAGAGTGAATAACAGAATGTTATTAACAGTGATAGTCTAACTCTTTCTAGTTCTATCTCTTTTCAAACAGTTTGTGGTTTTGTTTAGTAAAAATATAAAACTGTGCTCTGCTGCTTAAAAATTGAAGAAACAGTTGTGTTAATGTAAAGTTTTAGTCTGAAGTTTATATTTGTAACACTCATTATGTGGATTTTATTTAAAACATAGAAAACTATTATTGTTTCTCTTTTTATCCGATTAGTCGAAAAAATAATCGGCCGATTAATCGATTATGAAAATAATCGTTAGTTGCAGCCCTACTATTTACTTTTAGGGCATCCATAATATCTAATCAATTATTTCACAAATAGCACAGCCTATAGGAATAATTTTTATCTGGTAGTCTGTTTTATCCACCGACATGGTTGTAATAATATACCTCCAGACTCCTGAGTATTACCCCATCTACTTAAAAATTATAGATTTGTGTATACACAAACAAGAGGTCTTATAATTGAAATTCACAATCCCTCTCAAAACTGATATGTGCTTCCCCGGTAAGTTTGAAGCACGCCTATAAGCACATAGAATAAAAAAAAAAAATAAGTGTCACTCTAACAGAGTCTTTCTAGGTTGAATATGAATGAGTGACACTTATTTATTCATACTAGATTATATTGTATCGCTGTGCGCCCTCCCATTTGTTTTGATATCCACTTTCCTACTTCTATTTACAACAGTGACAAGGGTACACTGTATCAACACGTAGGCAGCACGCATACACATTACTGATACAATTATCAAGTGCATTATATCTTTGTATAACTTTGTATCATACACTGTTTTTTCATAGTGAGATGGTTCTAACAATCTCACTATAGAAATTCTTCTCTATTCAAGGTTAGTAAGTTACACATCCTTCTACTTGGCAATAGAGACAGGTGTTTTAGTGCTGGTGTCCCTCCTTGATTTTTATAAATATATATATATATATATATATATATATATATATATATATAATCTCCATAAAGAAAGCACTCGTTGGACTTGTGAAGATATAATCCAAAATGTTTATTACATAGTAATCATGACGTTTCGGGGACCGCATGCATATTTGTTTTGTATCATTTGATTAAGGGTCCGGTCCTGGTACCCGATACGTCATAATTACTATGAAATAAACATTTTGGATTATATCTTCACAAGTCCAACGAGTGCTTTCTTTATGGAGATTTGGATTTAAGGACTTTTAGCACCGTGGCTATTGTTAATGGATGAGGAGTGCATATCTTACTAGAACTATATAGTGTATGTATATATATATATATATATATATATATATATATATATATATATATATATATATATATATATATATATATATATACATACATATACAGTGAGGCCTCGGTTTACGAATTTAATTCGTTCTCCGGGTCGTTTCGTATTGCGAAAAATTCGTAAACCGAAACACGGTTTCCCATAGGAATGCATTGAAAATCAATTAATGCGTTCCGGAGGTCCGAAAAAATTCAAGTAAAGTGTCCAAAAAAGGCTTAACAACTTGCTGCAAATGGCTCCAATGTCTCCAAAAGGCTCCACAACTTGCTGCAAATGGCTCCAAAAGGCTTAACAACTTGCTGCAAATGGCTCCAAAAGGCTCAACAACTTGCTGCAAAATGGCTCCAAAACCTCTCCAACACCTCTACACTGGTACCCAAACTTCATTAATTCAATCATACTTGAGTATGCAGGGGGCACAGGGGCCACTGGTTTCGTATTGCGAAAAATATTCGTAAACCGAGGGGGGCAAACCGGCATTTTGTTTCGTATTGCGAAAAAAATTCGTAAACCGAGTCAAATTTTCTTCAAATTTCGATTTCGTAAACCGAAATTTCGTATACCGAGTCGTGCGTAAACCGGGGCCTCACTGTATATATATATATTTATATATATATATATATATATATATAATATACTGAGTCTGTTAAGGAGAAGGTATCAAAAATCCACTTAATTATTAGTTCGGGTGCAGGCCCTGTAAACAAATATTTTTACAAATCTCAAGGAAGAAAAGTTTGAAGAGGTCACAGTAGTGTTCTCTCCAAAAAAGACAGGGATTTCAGCACTCCATTTAAATGTTATATTCAATGCACACATACGTAAGTATTAATTTAGAAATAGGTGTTCCAGGCCTCCATGCAACCAAACAACTTCTGGGTCCCCTAAACCAAAACCACACAAGATTGATATAAATAAAATTAATTTATTAGTGCAAACAAAGAAAGAAAAATCAAAAAAATCAATCACATACATTTAAGAATACATTGTGTACATTAAATGCATAGATAAAGCTGGCCAGCTCACTCAGGTTGATATGATGCAGGTGAATACCTAGATATAGGCTTTTGAGTTATTAGGCAACACCCCTACCAGTGGGTAGCCCTGTGTACCAACAGGAATCTGCTACCATGGATAATAATGGGGATCCATGCGTAATCACTCATATGGTGCACAAATGAAACTGACAACACCTGTCTCAGAGGGTAACTCAAGCGAATTTGAGAGTCTTGTTACCATGAGATAAACATTAGGATCTATGCCAGTTACTTATGTGCTGAACTATAACAATGTAACAAAGTATTACATGCTTATACATTTACACACTTATATTGAGAAAACAACACCCTGACCAGAGGGTAGCACCAATATTGAAAAAAGGTTCCAGCTACCTTAGTACTAAATAGGGATCTATGTATCTCTAATGGTAGATGTGTAATCACAGCAATAATGACAATCACTTATATAATGCAAGCAGTATAGATTACATGAAATACATGTTAATAGGGCTTTCCACATCCACTGTGATTTTGTTTTAAAGCTTAAGTGTATTGCTTTAATGCATGTTCCAGACAGTACATTCCATTACAGACTCGTAAGTCCATGAATACTTTACAAATCACTTTTGTGCGCTCGTATTCCTTCTCCTTTTAAGCTTGGTATAAAATCCGGGTGCGGTGCCTGCTTGCCGCTGTAGTTAGAAGAGCTGTGTGCTGCATCGAGTATCAATCAGGGGCTGGTTCTCAGCTGTGCAAATGACGTCACACGCCAACGGCCGTTTCACCCCCCACGTGACCAAATGTCATTGGGGCTTCCTCAGAGCGTATACTTAGCAACTCCATGTGCGCTTTATTTAAGCTCAGCCCTTTCATTGGATTGGTGAAAATATCCTCAGTGAAAATGAAACAAAGTTTTTTATTTATCAGATGTAATCAGTATAGTCATTGGTTCTCACCATAACCACACAAATTAGCAACATTGTGATAACATATTAGACATTTCAATACTTGCAAATATATAATAGTAAAAATCAAAAAACGTTGTTCACACTTTTTACAAAAATAATAATTATTTCCATCAAGGCCAATCTTGCGCGAGATAAACAATGGGAGTAGGAAAAAGTATATTGTTAGTCTATATTTTTTAGATTTTTATTATGATTCATTTTCTTGCTAATGTACTTGTATAGTCTGTTTATATAATTAAATTAATCTAAATACCAAAGGATACAACTGGAAAATATGCCAGTAAAAAACAGAACTAAAAACAGACAGCTCAACTTTCTAGGTGCTCTGCTACCAATAACATCAGTCTTTATATTTTTCCAGTAGTTGGCCATTGGATATATTATTGTGGGTCCAGCTTCACAAATGCTGTCAGAAGCACAGCCATACATGGTTTCAGTCTTTATAGATCCCTCTTGTGATATAGTTGTCCTGAACTGGATGCATTGATTTTCATCTTCATGACACTGCACAATGTCACTCCCTAAGCACTAACATTGAAGTTGTGATCCTGAAAAACAGAGATGGAAAAGACAAGATAGAATACATACAAAGATGTGGTAATTCTAAAGAATGTAACAGAGTTGGCTCCATTAGAAACCCTGTGAAGACCCTTTTATTTAATACTAGCTGCTGTTACAAGGAACCCTGTGTTGCTCCTGAGCCTGACATTTCTTCACTGAAAATACGAAAAAATGAACTGACCTGCCCAGCTTGTTTTGTTTCAAATGCTGCTCGGTGCTTAGGGAGTGACATTGTGCAGTGTCATGAAGATGAAAATCAATGCATCCAGTTCAGGACAACTATATCACAAGAGGGATCTATAAAGACTGAAACCATGTATGGCTGTGCTTCTGACAGCATTTGTGAAGCTGGACCCACAATAATATATCCAATGGCCAACTACTGGAAAAATATAAAGACTGATGTAATATGTAGCAGAGCACCTAGAAAGTTGATGCCTGGGACCCAATAGAACCTATTTTAAATCTCTTTAAGGCAGGCAGGTATAGTATCTCAACAATATATAGGCTGATTATTTCTAATAATGGCCTCAATAATCTACAAAAACTAGCAGAAAACTGGCGGGTATCGCCAGAAAGAATCCAAGAAAGCTTTAACCTTATAGATAGAGCAACAGTCTCCACCTCATGGAGGGAGACACATACTAAATTTATAAATAGAAACTATATTACTCCACAGGTAAAGGCCAAATGGGATAAAACTATGACACCCTGCCAGAAGTGTAAGAATAATAGCGCAGATCTGCAACACTGTTTCTGGTATTGTTATAAAGTTAAAAAATTTTGGTACAAGATAGGTAACTGGGCTAGTAAAATTAATCAATGTAATTTTCAAATAACGGATAAGAATGTTTTCTTTTTCATTAATCAAGAAGAGACAGCTCTTAAAAACATCCGCCAATTGAATACTATAATCATTACAGGAAGGCTTTTAATTCTGAAATATTGGAAGTCTAAAAAAGCCCCAAGTTTGAAAGAATTTAAGCAAAAGCTTCAAAATCAAATTATTTTGGAACAAATGGATACGTCAGTAAACTCAGAAGCTCAAGTCAAGAGATTTTTTTGCAAGTGGAAAAGTGTAATTGCTGATATACCAGAAAACATGCAGAGACAGATAATTGCACCTTTTAGGGGCACAATATATATGGAACAAGCTATAGCGAATAATGAATATCCTGGGTAGTCAGTCATTGGGGGTCGGTGTGGAGACGGGAGACAGAGGGGTTCGGAGAACTATTATTATTTTTTTTTATTTTTTTTGTGTGTCTCGTGTTGTTCTGTTTTGTCTTGTTTTGACTCGTTTTTGGTTGTATTTTATTTTTATGATATAAGAAAATTCCCAATTTCAACATGCAAATAAGGTTTTGGTAACAATTATTGATTTCACAGAAGTATCTTCCTTCTCTCATTAACCCCTTAGTGACCGAGGACGTGCAGGGTACGTCTGAAAAAAAAAGGCAGTTAACGCCTGACGACGTACCCTGCACGTCCTCGGCTAAAGTGAGTGCTGGAAGCGATCAAGATCGCTTCCAGGCACTATTACAGTACTGCAGGGATGCCTCGATGTCTGGGCATCCCTGCAGTGCTGTTACGGAGTGCCGGGACCGGAGCAATCACTCCCCCTTGAGTGATCACTTCCGGTTTTGCTCCACGTGGAGCCCGGCAGTGCAGCAGAGCATCGGAAGCGATCGGACACGCTTCCGATGCTCTGCTAGTGTGCTAAGTGCCTCGGTGGGTCGAGGCACTTAGTTAGTGTATAAATAAACTTAAAAATGGGAATAAATAAATAAAATTTAAAATAAAAAAGCCCCACATATAGCGCCCCCCCCCCCTCCCCCATGAGGCTTCCAAAATGGCGATGCCCGGTGCATCATGGGGCATCTGGGGGTGTCCCTAGCCTGTCTCACCATAGGGGCAAGCTAGGGTCACCCAATCTGAGCCTTCTTAGAAAAAAAAAAAAATAATAATAAAATACCCCATTTGTCTGATCATGTCAATATTTGTAAATATTAACTCTGATCAGTGTGGATCTCCCTCCCTCTCCTCACTTGCCATTTTGTTGGAGAAAGAGAGAGACCTGTATTTTAGCAGAGAGAGATTTATTTCTTTTATTTGTTAAAAAATTTAAAATCCAAAGGCTCTTTTCAGAGCCATTAACCCCTAGCTTGCCAGTGATCACTATAAATCACTGGCAGTAGCACAGCTGCACTTTTTTTTGCTGTCTGTGCATTTTTTTAGGGGTTAATTTTTGTTGTTGTATTTTTTTTAAAAAACTCAAAGGCTCCTTTCAGAGCCATTTAGCTAATTTAATTTAATTTAAAGACTATTTAACCCCTAGCTTGCCAGTGATCGCTATACATCACTGGCATTAGCATAGCTGTAATTTTTTGCTGTCTGTGCATTTTTTAGGGGTTAATTTTTGTTGTTGTAATTTTTTAAAAACCTAAACGCTCCTTTCAGAGCCATTTAGCTAATTTAATTTAAATAGTATTTAACCCCTAGCTTGCCAGTGATCGCTATACATCACTGGCATTAGCATAGCTGTACTTTTTTGCTGTCTGTGAATTTTTTTAGGGGTTAATTTGTGTTGTTGTAATTTTTAAAAAAACCAAAGGCTCCTTTCAGAGCCATTTAGCTAATTTAATTTAAAGAGTATTTAACCCCTAGCTTGCCAGTGATCGCTATAAATCACTGGCATTAGCATAGCTCTACATTTTTGCTGTCTGTGCATTTTTTTAGGGGTTAATTTTTGTTGTTGTAATTTTTTAAAAACCTAAACGCTCCTTTCAGAGCCATTTAGCTAATTTAATTTGATTTAAAGAGTATTTAACCCCTAGCTTGCCAGTGATCGCTATAAATCACTGGCATTAGCATAGCTGTACTTTTTTTAAAAAAAAACCCAAAGGCCATTTAGTTAATTTAATTTAAAGAGTATTTAACCCCTAGCTTGCCAGTGATCGCTATAAATCACTGGCATTAGCATAGCTGTACTTTTTTTAAAAAAACCCAAAGGCCATTTAGTTAATTTAATTTAAAGAGTATTTAACCCCTAGCTTGCCAGTGATCGCTATAAATCACTGGCATTAGCATAGCTGTACTTTTTTTTAAAAAAACCCAAAGGCCATTTAGTTAATTAATTAATTTTGGTTTTCTGTGACAGATACAAAAATGTCACAGAAAAGATATAGTGTTGAGGAGGCGTATGCCATCCTTGCGTCAGAGTCAGATGCCTCTATGTCTGACTCAGACCCCAATTTTGACCCTGCCATATGCTCAGATACATCATTAGATGCAGTCTCAACTGATAGTGATGTATCTGTGGCTGCTAGCCCCCCTGCCAGCCCCCCTGCTAGCCCCCCTGCCAGCCCCCCTGCTAGAAGGAGGCGTGTTGCTGCCATTGCCGCTGAAGAGTGGGTAACGCCTCATCTCCAGAGGCCAGATATCCCACCCTTCACAGCAAATGCTGGCATAAATATAGATGTGGCAGGTTTTAGCCCCCAACAGTTTCTGGAGGTGTTTCTGGGTGATGATGTATTGGGGAACATTGTCGCCCAAACTAATTTATATGCCCATCAGTACCGTGCTGCAAAGCCTGAAACATATTTGGCAAAGCAGCAATGGGCCCCCATCAATGTGCCAGAATTTAAAAAATTCTGGGCATTGACTATGCTGATGGGCATCATAAAGAAACCCTCCGTTCGCTCCTACTGGAGCAGTAGCCCCATCTGCTCTACCCCCATTTTCTCCCAGAGTATGTCGAGGCAGAGATATGAAATGATTCTTCATTTCATGCACTTCAGCGACAACAGCCTGTGCCCCCCTAGGGAGCATCCCCAATTTGACAGGCTGTATAAAATCCGCCCCCTGATTACCCACTTTTCTGCCAGGTTTGCAGAGGCTTATACACCTGGAAGGAATATATGCGTTGATGAATCCCTGATGAAGTATAAGGGAAGGCTGGGATTCAAGCAGTATATTCCTTCCAAGCGCTCCAGGTATGGGGTAAAGGTGTATAAGCTCTGTGAGAGCGAGACTGGGTATACTCAGGCCTTCCGGGTGTATGAGGGAAAGGATAGCCACCTTGACCCTCCAGGTTGCCCAGAACATATGGGAACCACTGGCAAGATTGTCTGGGACCTGATATTACCCCTAATGAACAAAGGGTATCACTTGTACTTAGACAATTTTTATACAAGTGTCCTTTTGTTCAAGCTACTGTATTGCTTTGATACAGTAGCTTGCGGTACTATTAAAAAGAACCGCAAAGGTTTCCCAGGACAACTTGTACGCACCCGGCTACGAAGGGGGGAGACCTCTGCTCTGCGCCAAGAGGAGCTGTTGGCACTGAAGTACAGAGACAAGAAGGATGTATACCTTCTTACCACCATCCACACAGAGAGGACGGTGGCGGTCTCTGTACGTGGCAGAGCTGAGATCATAAGGAAGCCAGTGTGCATCAAATCTTATAACCGGCATATGGGTGGGGTTGATCTGGCAGATCAGCTGCTGCAGCCCTACCTAATTATGCGGAAGACAAGGGCCTGGTACAAAAAGGTTGCAATTTACCTAATGCAGATTGCAACCCACAACGCTTTTTTGTTGTTCAAAAAAGCAAACCCCGGAATGAAACTGACTTTTTTACAATTTCAGCTCCAGATCATTTCGGGGATTTTGTACCATGATGCACCTGCTCCCCGGGCGGTGATGGGAGAGAGCAGAGTTGGGGCTACTCATTTTATTTTTAAAATCCCCCCTACTGCCGCAAAGCAGAGACCACAAAAAAAATGCAGAGTCTGTACCAAGAGGGGGCAGAGAAGGGACACTGTATATCACTGTCCTGATTGCCCTGGACAGCCTGGACTCTGCATTGGGGACTGCTTCAAGCGGTACCATACAATGGTCAATTTTTAAAAAATAAATAAATTTGCTGTTATTTTTTTTTTGTTATGTTTACTGTTAAATTTTTTGTTATTTTTTTACTTTTAATGTGCCAGATTTTTACATTTCACTAATATATTTTTTTTTCTAAAATGGGGCTGTTCTTTTTTTTTTTTTTTTTACAAAAACCCCTGTCAAACCTATGCATGGGGACATAGGTGTACTCAGGGTGCCTAGCAGAAAACAACCTGTAGTATTTTTTTTGCACTAACTTACAACAGTCTCTCCTAAATCATAGTCAAAAAGCAATGTGTGTGTAAAAATGAAAATTGAAAAAATGCCACCATACACTTTCTCCAATTTTTTTAGCTAAAACAGTTACTTCAAATGCATCAAAGCACACCATATACAATACCTTGGGGTGTCAACATTTCAAAAATATGCACATTCATGGCAATAAATAAAAGTGGGGTTTACAATAGGCCCCAAACTAAAGATAGGCCTATCAGAAGAAATACTCTCACTTAATAACTAAAATCACAAGTCATAAAATTGTAACATAACCTTCCCAAAATCCTGGCAAACCTATGCATGGGGGGCATAGGTGTACTCAGGGTGCCTAGCAGAAAACAACCTGAAGTATTTTTTTGCACTAACTTACAACAGTCTCTCCTAAATCATAGTCAAAAAGCAATGTGTGTGTAAAAATGAAAATTGAAAAAATGCCACCATACACTTTCTCCAATTTTTTTTAGCTAAAACAGTTACTTCAAATGCATCAAAGCACACCATATACAATACCTTGGGGTGTCAACATTTCAAAAATATGCACATTCATGGAAACAAATAAATTGGGGTATGTTAAAATACCCCCAAAAAGACAATAGGCAAAGAAAATATGTTAAATGTGAAAAAAAAATCACAAACGCATGTTGGACATTTGGCATTACACCCCCCGAACAAGCCAAGAAACTTATGCATAGGTGGTATCACTGTACTCAGGAGATGTTGGTGAACACATATTGGGGTCTTCTTTGGCAGTAACACATAACAGGAGCTGAGAATTCATGTCTAAAGTACAATGTGTGTGAAAAATAACACACAAAAAATGACTGCCTAATAGTTTGACAAAGAATTAGTGCATGGAAAGTGTTAAAATACCAGCATTTGAAATACCCTAGGGTGTCTACTTTTCAAAAATATATGGTTTGATGGGGGTAAATTACATTGGCCGGCTTCAGAAATGTCCTACATAGGACATGGGTGCATGGGATGTGAAAATTCCAAGTTGAAAAACTGGAATGCGCCCCCTAAAATTAAGGCCTTTTAGCCCCCAGAGAACCCAACACACCTATACATGGGGGGTATCACTGTACTCAGGAGATGTTGTTGAATACATATTGAGGTTTTTTTTGGCAGTAACACATAACAGGGACTGAGAATATATGCCTAAAGTACAATGTGTGTGAAAAATAATGCAAAAAAATGACTACCTAAAAGTTTGACAAAGACTAGTGGTTGAATTAGTGCATGGAAAGTGTTAAAATACCAGCATTTGAAATACCCTAGGGTGTCTACTTTTCAAAAATATATGGTTTGATGGGGGTAATTTACATTGGCCGGCTTCAGAAATGTCCCAAATAGGACATGGGTGCATGATGACAGATGTGAAAATTCCAAGTTGAAAAACTGGAATGCGCCCCCTAAAATTAAGGCCTTTTAGCCCCCAGAGAACCCGACACACCTATACATGGGGGGTATCACTGTACTCAGGAGATGTTGTTGAATACATATTGAGGTTTTTTTTGGCAGTAACACATAACAGGGACTGAGAATATATGCCTAAAGTACAATGTGTGTGAAAAATAATGCAAAAAAATGACTACCTAAAAGTTTGACAAAGACTAGTGGTTGAATTAGTGCATGGAAAGTGTTAAAATACCAGCATTTGAAATACCCTAGGGTGTCTACTTTTCAAAAATATATGGTTTGATGGGGGTAATTTGCATTGTCCGGCTTCAGAAATGTCCCAAATAGGACATAGGTGCATGATGACAGATGTGAAAATTCCAAGTTGAAAAACTGGAATGCCCCCCCTAAAATTAAGGCCTTTTAGCCCCCAGAGAACCCGACACACCTATACATGGGGGGTATCACTGTACTCAGGAGATGTTGTTGAATACATATTGAGGTTTTTTTTGGCAGTAACACATAACAGGGACTGAGAATATATGCCTAAAGTACAATGTGTGTGAAAAATAATGCAAAATAATGACTACCTAAAAGTTTGACAAAGACTAGTGGTTGAATTAGTGCATGGAAAGTGTTAAAATACCAGCATTTGAAATACCCTAGGGTGTCTACTTTTCAAAAATATATGGTTTGATGGGGGTAATTTACATTGGCCGGCTTCAGAAATGTCCCAAATAGGACATGGGTGCATGATGACAGATATGAAAATTCCAAGTTGAAAAACTGGAATGCGCCCCCTAAAATTAAGGCCTTTTAGCCCCCAGAGAACCCGACACACCTATACATGGGGGGTATCACTGTACTCAGAAGTTGTTGTTGAACACATATTGAGGTGTTTTTGGTCAGTAACATATAACAGGAACTGAGAATCCATGCCTAAAGTACAATGCGTGTGAAAAATAACACACCAAAATGACTACCCAAAAGTTTGACAAAGACTGGTGGTTGAATTAGTGCATGCAAAGTGTTAAAATACCAGCATTTGAAATACCCTAGGGTGTCTACTTTTTAAAAATATATGGTTTGATGGGGGTAATTTGCATTGTCCGGCTTCAGAAATGTCCCAAATAGGACATGGGTGCATGACGACAGATGTGAAAATTCCAAATTAAAAAACTGGAATGCGCCCCCTAAAAATAAGGCCTTTTAGCCCCCAGAGAACCCAACAGACCTATACATGGGTGGTATCACTGTACTCAGGAGATGCTGCTGAAGACATATTGGGGTGTTATTTGGCAGTAACCCTTAACGTTCTCAGTAAATGTATTCTTGAATTGCTATTTTGTCAAAAAATCACCACTTTTTTTTTTTTTCAAACTTTGGCATAGATTGGTGGTAAAATAGTTGCATGGAAAGAGTCAAAATACTCCATGTTTAATACCTTAGGTTGTGTTCTTTTAAAAAATATATATATGTGAAGGGTTAATCAGGGATTCCTGACAGATATCAGTGTTCCAATGTAACTATCGCTAATTTTTTTAAAATTTTTTTGGAAATAGCAAAGTGCTACTTGTACTTATTGCCCTATAACTTGCAAAAAAAGCAAAGAACATGTAAACATTGAGTATTTCTAAACTCAGGACAAAATTTAGAAACTATTTAGCATGGGAGTTTTTTGGTAGTTGTTGAAGTGTAGGAGATTTTGAGGGTCAAAGTTAAAAAAGTGTGTTTTTTTTTCAATTTTTTCCTCATATTTTATAAATTTTTTTATAGTAAATTATAAGATATGATGAAAATAATGGTATCTTTAGAAAGTCCATTTAATGGCGAGAAAAACGGTATATAATGTGTGGGTACAGTAAATGAGTAAGAGGAAAATTACAGCTAAACACAAACACCGCAGAAATGTAAAAATAGCCTTGGTCCCAAACGGACAGAAAATGGAAAAGTGCTGCGGTCATTAAGGGGTTAATGTAATTAGATACACATTCACAAATTCCTGGAAACAGTGTGTTTTGTTTAAATCTATGTATAAAACTGTGATGACAAAAAGTGTGTTGTGATACTAAGAGTAAGTGTATCAACTGTACTAGGGACTCCTGATGTTCTTATTTTGCCTTATTCTTTTTTTTTCTTTTCTTATCAATGGAATGGAATGTTGAATTGGTCAATAAATAATTATAAATAAAAAAAAAAAAAAGAAAGTTGAGCTGTCTGTTTTTAGTTCTGTTTTTTACTGGCATATTTTCCAGTTGTATCCTTTGGTATTTAGATTAATTTAATTATATAAACAGACTATACAAGTACATTAGCAAGAAAAGGAATCATAATAAAAATCTAAAAAATATAGACTAACAATATACTTTTTCCTACTCCCATTGTTTATCTCGCGCAAGATTGGCCTTGATGGAAATAATTATTATTTTTGTAAAAAGTGTGAACAACGTTTTTTGATTTTTACTATTATATATTTGCAAGTATTGAAACGTCTAATATGTTATCACAATGTTGCTAATTTGTGTGGTTATGGTGAGAACCAATGACTATACTGATTACATCTGATAAATAAAAAACTTTGTTTCATTTTCACTGAGGATATTTTCACCAATCCAATGAAAGGGCTGAGCTTAAATAAAACGCACATGGAGTTGCTAAGTATACACCCTGAGGAAGCCCCAATGACATTTGGTCACGTGGGGGGTGAAACGGCCGTTGGCGTGTGACGTCATTTGCACAGCTGAGAACCAGCCCCTGATTGATACTCGATGCAGCACACAGCTCTTCTAACTACAGCGGCAAGCAGGCACCGCACCCGGATTTTATACCAAGCTTAAAAGGAGAAGGACTACGAGCGCACAAAAGTGATTTGTAAAGTATTCATGGACTTACGAGTCTGTAATGGAATGTACTGTCTGGAACATGCATTAAAGCAATACACTTAAGCTTTAAAACAAAATCACAGTGGATGTGGAAAGCCCTATTAACATGTATTTCATGTAATCTATACTGCTTGCATTATATAAGTGTCATTATTGCTGTGATTACACATCTACCATTAGAGATACATAGATCCCTATTTAGTACTAAGGTAGCTGGAACCTTTTTTCAATATTGGTGCTACCCTCTGGTCAGGGTGTTGTTTTCTCAATATAAGTGTGTAAATGTATAAGCATGTAATACTTTGTTACATTGTTATAGTTCAGCACATAAGTAACTGGCATAGATCCTAATGTTTATCTCATGGTAACAAGACTCTCAAATTCGCTTGAGTTACCCTCTGAGACAGGTGTTGTCTGTTTCATTTGTGCACCATATGAGTGATTACGCATGGATCCCCATTATTATCCATGGGCAGATTCCTGTTGATACACAGGGCTACCCACTGGTAGGGGTGTTGCCTAATAACTCAAAAGCCTATATCTAGGTATTCACCTGCATCATATCAACCTGAGTGAGTTGGCCAGCTTTATGCATTTAATGTACACAATGTATTCTTAAAGGGAATGTAAATTTTGAGGCTAAAGTGCCCGGTTTTTAAAACTTTGATTAAAAACAGGGGCACTTTAATTCATCAAAATTTACATTTCACTCCTGTTGTGAGAAAAAAACTTACCTTTTAATCTTCACAGCAGCTCCAGCTTGCTCCAGTCTCACAAGCCATTTCTGATGTCAGAAATGATTGATAGGTCATCCTCCAATCACAGCTTCCCCCCCGGGGGATTCAGTGTCTGATCCACTGCTGTGATTGGAGGAAGCCGATGCCTCATTTTAGACCCAGGAAGAGGCTTTGAAACGGGAGGAGGAATCTGGAGCTGCTGTGAAGATTAAAAGGTAAGTTTTTTTTTTTTTTTTTACAGCAGGAGTAAAATGAAAATTTTGATGAATTAAAGTGCCCCTGTTTTTAATCGAAGTTTTAAAAACCGGGCACTTTAGCATCAAAATTTACATTCACTTTAAATGTATGTGATTGATTTTTTTGATTTTTCTTTCTTTGTTTGCACTAATAAATTTATTTTATTTATATCAATCTTGTGTGGTTTTGGTTTAGGGGACCCAGAAGTTGTTTGGTTGCATGGAGGCCTGGAACACCTATTTCTAAATTAATACTTACGTATGTGTGCATTGAATATAACATTTAAATGGAGTGCTGAAATCCCTGTCTTTTTTTGGAGAGAACACTACTGTGACCTCTTCAAACTTTTCTTCCTTGAGATTTATTTTTATATATATATATATATATATATATATATATATATATATATATATATATATATATATATATATATATATATATATATATATATATATATATATATATATATATATATATATATATATATATATTCATTTTTTTTTATATATGCAATTTTACATGATTTAAATTGTTTTACATTTATCTTTTTTATTTTTTATTTATCTTGCAGGTTCTTGTATTGCATCCCTAGGAGAATGCCAGAAGAAGCTGGACAAATCAATAACATGTCAGAACTATTTGAACCTTGTAAGCAGTCTCAGACTCCTACCTCACCTTTGTTTAGTCTTTGTTTTGTTTGTACAAGTATTGAACACTGTTTTCTTACCCTTAAAACCAGCCTTGATAGAATATGCCATTCCAATCTTTGAAGCAGAAATTGTCAGCTGCAGACACATGGAGATATCAAACAAAAAGATATTAGTACTCCCAATGTTGCTCATCTGTCTAAACATTTTAATAGGACATTCTGCCCTTGTCCTCTCCTTGTAATCTTGTTTGTTAAAGAAGTACTAGAGGGACTTGCAAAAACATGACAATAAAGGTTTCTATTCAGTTTGTTTCATTCAAATAAGCAAATCTTAACCTTTTATATAGCCAAACAATGGTATATTTTATAACCCACAAAGTATGTGGGTGTTAGGTCTTGATAAGGAATAAACATTTTTCACAGTACTGTTTATAGAGGGTTTAGGTATAAATTACCCCCACCACCATTGCTGCTGTGTTTTTCTAACCATTCTGGTCTCCCATCAATCAAGTTTTTTTTTTTAGTTTTTTTTTTTTAGTTTTTTTTTAAATGAACTGACAATGGACAGTAAAGCGAGTCGGGAGCTGTACCACTTGCACCATTGAAGCAGACCTGAGAGCACTCTTAGTTTCAACTGCTCAGAGCTATCTTAGATAGGCAGAACACAATAGAGCTGAACACATTTCAAACTTATTCTGTAACTTCAAGTGACATTCAAAATATACTTCGGTCATACAGTGTTTCAGTTTACCCTTTCGCTGCTGAGACATTTTCTTCTACAAGATACGACGAGTCCACGGATTTCATCCTTACTTGTGGGATATTATCCTCCTGCTAACAGGAAGGGGCAAAGAACACCACAGCAGAGCTGTATATATAGCTCCTCCCTTCCCCTCCACCCCCAGTCATTCTCTTTGCCTGTGTTATACTAGGAAGAGGTAAAGTGAGGTGTTAGTGTTAGTTTCTTCAATCAAGAAGTTTTTTATTTTAGATGGTACCAGTGAGTACTGTTTCCCTTAGGGGGGTTTGGAAGAAGAATTCTGCCCTGGGGTTGATGATCTTAGCAGCTGTAACTAAGATCCATGTTGGTTACCACAGATCTGAAGGTAATACAGGAGACATCTTCAGTGTGGAGACCGATTCATGCTACCAGCAGCATTGAGGTATGTGCAGCCTTTTATTCTGAGGAGACTTGGTATGTCAGAAAACGGCTGAAAATGTATTCCCTGTTAGGTCTACTGCTTACCCCTTCCCTATCTTCAAGGGGGGTGTTACTGAAACCTATTCATTATTTATTTTATTCTGTTGACTTTTTTGGGCAAGGTTTATAAAGACAGAGACTGAAAGATTCATTATAAAGACACTGGGAGATATGTTTTGCGGTTGGTTGTTACACATTATGATCGTAGTATTTTATTAAGGGGTAATCATTTCCATATGGCTTGTATCATAACCGCTCCTCCATGCGGTTGTTTGGGCCTACTCGATCATTGGTCCTGATGGGCGGGGCTTATTTTTGCGCGCTCAGACGCGCTCTGTATTCTGGCTAGGAAGCAGCAGGCATTAGCTCCGGTGGAGCTTAAGCAGAGTTCTTTCCTCTCCGGATTGTTGTCGAGTCTTCTCGATTTACCCTGGGGGCAGCAGAGCTGTGGCGAGGTGCAGAGGGTGTTTTCTTGCTGACTTTATTATGAATGGCTATAAATACTTTTTAGCAGTTAATCCTTCCCTTAATACTTAGGGTGCAATAATTTTTGGAAACCTTATTTGGGATTGAGTTAATTTTAAAAATTAACGATTTACCGCATTTTTTAAAAAATTGTTCACTTTTTAGTTTGTAAAGACACAGTACACGTTTTCTTAAAACTGTTTAAAGCATTTAATAAAGTGTTTAAACGACTATTATTGGTTTTTACTGGTCTGTTAAGCATGTCTGACATTGAAGAATCTCAGTGTTCTATGTGTTTAGATGCCATTGTGGAACCCCATCTTACATTGTGTACCTCTTGTACTGAAAGGGCCTTACATTGTAAAGAGCATATTCTAAGTAAAGATAGTGTGTCTAAGGATGATTCTCAGTCTGAAGAAAATCGGGATATGCCATCCAATTCTCCCCAAGTGTCACAACCTTTAACGCCCACATAAGCGACGCCAAGTACCTCTAGTGCGTCTAATTCCCTTACTCTGCAGGAGATGGCTGCAGTTATGTCAACTACCCTTACAGAGGTATTATCTAAATTACCAGTGTTACAGGGTAAACGCATTAGGTCAGGTATTAATGTGAATACTGAATCCTCTGATGCTTTATTAGCTATTTCCGATGTACCCTCACAGTGTTCTGAGTTGGGGGTCAGGGAATTGCTTTCTGAGGGAGAAATTTCAGACTCAGGGAATGTGTTACCTCAGACAGATTCGGAGGCTATGTCCTTTAAATTTAAGCTTGAACACCTCCGCCTGTTACTTCGGGAGGTTTTAGCGACTCTGGATGATTGTGACCCTATTGTAATACCACCAGAGAAATTGTGTAAGATGGACAAATATCTAGAGGTACCTACTTACACTGATGTTTTTCCGGTTCCTAAAAGAATTTCGGAAATTATAAAAAAGGAATGGGATAGACCAGGTATACCATTTTTTCCCCCTCCTAATTTAAAGAAAATGTTTCCCATATCAGACACCATTCAGGACTCGTGGCAAACGGTCCCTAAGGTAGAGGGAGCGATATCTACCCTGGCTAAGCGTACAACTATACCCATTGAGGACAGTTGTGCTTTCAAAGACCCTATGGATAAAAAATTAGAAATTATTTATTAATCAGGGGTTTCTTTTACAACCTACGGCTTGCATTGTTCCAGTAACTACTGCAGCAGCTTTTTGGTTTGAGGCTCTGGAAGAGTCTCTTAAGGTTGAGACCCCGTTAGATGATATTTTGGCTAGAATTAAGGCTCTCAAGCTAGCTAATTCTTTTATTACTGATGCCGCTTTTCAAATTGCTAAATTAGCGGCGAAAAATGCAGGATTTCCTATTCTAGCACGTAGAGCGTTGTGGCTCAAAATTTTGGTCTGCTGATGTATCATCAAAAACTAAGCTTTTAGCTATTCCTTTCAAAGGTAAGACCCTTTTCGGGCCTGAATTGAAAGAAATAATTTCTGACATTACAGGAGGTAAAGGCCATGCCCTACCTCAGGATAAGGCTGTTAAGATGAGGGGTAAACAAAATAATTTTCGTTCATTTCGGAATTTTATAGGAGGACCCTCTGCTTCTTCTTCCTCCATAAAGCAGGAAGGGAATTTTACCCAGTCTAAGTCAGTCTGGTGACCCAACCAGAATTGGAATAAAGCTTTACAAAGGTAAACAATCCAAGAAGCCGGCTGCTGCTATAAAGACAGCATGAAGGGGTGGCCCCCGATCCGGGACCGGATCTAGTAGGGGGCAGACTTTCTTTGTCCAGGCTTGGGCAAGAGATGTTCAGGACCCCTGGGCGCTGGAAATAGTGACCCATGGTTACCAATTAGAATTCAAGGACTTTGTCCAAAGAGGGAGATTTCATCTTTCAAGATTATCTGCAGACCAGATAAAAAGAGAGGCGTTCTTACGCTGTGTAAAAGACCTTTCTACCATGGGAGTAATTTGTCCCATTCCAAATTCGGAACAGGGACAGGGGTTTTACTCAAATCTTTTCGTGGTTCCCAAAAAAGAGGGAACTTTCAGATCCATTCTAGACCTCAAGTGTCTAAACAAGTTTCTCAGAGTCCCATCGTTCAAAATGGAGACTATACGAACAATCTTACCAATGATCCAAGAGGGTCAATATATGACTACCGTGGACTTGAAGGATGCTTACCTTCATATTACTATCCACAAGGATCATCATCAGTTTCTAAGGTTTGCCTTCCTGGACAAACATTATCAGTTCGTGGCTCTTCCCTTCGGGTTGGCCACAGCACCCTGAATCTTCACAAAGGTTCTAGGGTCTCATCTGGCGGTTCTTAGACCGTGAGGCATAGCAGTGGTGCCTTATCTGGACGATATTCTGATTCAGGCGTCAACTTATCAGCTGACAAAATCTCAAACGGACACAGTGTTGTCTTTCCTGAGAACTCACGGTTGGAAGGTGAACATAGAGAAAAGTTCACTAGTTCCACAGACGAGGGTTCCTTTCTTGGGAACTCTGATAGACTCGGTAGACATAAAAATATTTCTGACGGAGGTCAGAAAATCAAAGATTCTAAGTACTTGCCAAGCACTTCAGTCCATTCCTCGGCTATCAGTGGCTCAGTGTATGGAGGTAATTGGATTAATGGTAGCGGCAATGGACATCATTCCGTTTGCTCGCTTTCATCTCAGACCACTTCAGCTGTGCATGCTCTGACAGTGGAATGGGGATTATGCAGATTTATCTCCTCAGATAAATCTGGATCAGGAGACCAGAGACTCTTCTTTGGTGGTTGTCGCCGGATCATCTGTCCCAGGGGATTTGTTTCCGCAGACCCTCATGGTTCATAGTGACAACGGGTACCAGCCTTCTGGGCAGGGGTGCAGTCTGGAATTCCCTGAAGGTCAGGGTGTTTGGTGGTGTCTCTACTTCCAATCAATATTCTGAAACTGAGTGCAATATTCAATGCGCTTCAGGTGCGGCCTCAGTTGGCTTCGGCCAAATTCATCAGATTCCAGTCGGACAACATCACCACTGTGGTATATATCAATCATCAGGGGGGAACAAGGAGTTCCTTAGCAATGATAGAAGTATCCAAGATAATCCGATGGGCGGAGGCCCACTCTTGTTAACTGTCAGAAATCTACATCTCGGGTGTAGAGAACTGGGAAGTGGATTTTCTAAGTCGACAGACCTTTCATCCAGGGGAGTGGGAACTCCACCCGGAGGAGTTTGCCTCACTGATTCTCCGATGGGGCAGACCGGAATTGGATCTGATGGCATCTCGACAGAATGCCAAACTTCCAAGATACGGATCCAGGTCGAGGGATCCTCAGGCCGAACTGAGAGATGCCTTGGCAGTGCCTTGGTCATTCAGCCTAGCTTATGTGTTTCCACCGTTTCCTCTCCTTCCACGCGTGATTGCTCGAATCAGACAGGAGAGAACTTCAGTAACCCTGATAGCGCCTGCGTAGCCACGCAGGACTTGGTATGCGGATCTAGTGGACATGTCCTCTCTGCCACCGTGGAAACTTCCTTTGAGACAGGACCTTCTCATTCAAGGTCCTTTCCAACATCCAAATCTAATTTCTCTGCAGCTGACTGCGTGGAGATTGAACGCTTGATTTTATCTAAGCGAGGATTCTCTGATTCGGTCATCGATACTTTGATACAGGCTAGAAAGCCTGTCACTAGAAAAATCTATCATAAGATATGGCGTAAATATCTTTATTGGTGTGAATCCAAGGGTTACTCATGGAGTAAAGTTAGGATTCCCAGGATTCTGTCTTTTTTCTCCAAGAAGGATTGGAGAAAGGGTTATCAGCAAGTTCCTTAAAGCAGTGATTTTTAACCTTTTTTTTTGCCGTGGCACACTTTTTTACATTAAAAAATCCTGTGGCACACCACCATCCCAAAATTTTAAAAAAATCACACATTGTAGCCTAATGCAGCATATATATATACACATACACACAAACACACACATACTGTATGTATTGTGCTGTTATGCCATGCCTCCTACAAACTACCCCTGCACTGGGAGTAAAAAACAACCAAAGTTTAAAAAATATATCACACTGTTGTCAGTCTGCCGTGGCACACCTGAGGATCTCTCACGGCACACTGGTTGAAAAACACTGCCTTAAAGGGACAGATTTTTGCTTTGTCAATTTTGTTTCACAAACGTTTGGCAGATGTGCCAGATGTTCAGTCTTTTTGTCAGGCTCTAACTAGAATTAAGCCTGTATTTAGACCAATTACTCCTCCCTGGAGTTTGAATTTAGTTCTTCGAGTTCTTCAAGGGGTTCCGTTTGAACCCATGCATTCCATAGATATTAAATTGTTATCTTGGAAAGTTCTGTTTTTGGTTGCTATTTCTTTTGCTCGAAGAGTTTCTGAGCTTTCAGCGTTACAGTGTGATTCGCCTTATCTCATATTTCATTCTGATAAGGTGGTTTTACGTACCAAACCTGGTTTTCTTCCTAAGGTTGGACAGCAGCCTCCTGAAAGAATTACGGCTCATTCTACTAGGGCTGTGGCTTCCACATGGGCTTTTAAAAACAATGCATCTGTTGAACAGATTTGTAAGGCTGCGACTTGGTCGTCCCTTCATACTTTTTCAAAATTTTACAAATTTGATACTTTTGCTTCTTCTGAGGCTGTTTTTGGGAGAAAAGTTCTTCAAGCAGTGGTGCCTTCCGTTTAGGTCTCTGTCTTGTCCCTCCCTTTCATCCGTGTCCTGTTGCTTTGGTATTGTATCCCACAAGTAAGGATGAAATCCGTGGACTCATCGTATCTTGTAGAAGAAAAGGAAATTTATGCTTACCTGAGAAATTGATTTCTTCTACGATACGAGTCCACGGCCCTCCCTGTCATTTTAAGACAGAATATGTTTTATTTTTACAACTTCAGTCACCTCTGCACCTTTTAGCTTTTCCTTTCTCTTCCTTAAACCTTCGGTCGAATGACTGGGGGTGGAGGGGAAGGGAGGAGCTATATACACAGCTCTGCTGTGGTGCTCTTTGCCACTTCCTGTTAGCAGGAGGATAATAATCCCACAAGTAAGGATGAAATCCGTGGACTCGTCGTATCGTAGAAGAAATCAATTTATCAGGTAAGCATAAATTTCCTTTTTTACACTCATATGATGAGTTTTAATTGTTTGGCCTTCAGTGTATTTACACATCATTTTTAACTTTTTCTGTGATGTACCCACCATATTATACCTCCATTATTTCAGCAGACATTTTTAAGAAAACAACTTTAGTTTGCAAAATGAGAAATTACCACCATACGTGTGTAATTGTTTGGTGTACATGGTAAATGCCAGCATGGGAGTCAGTATTTACAACATATCTCACACACATTTTAATGTCCCACATTTAGCATCAGTTCACCTTCCCAAAACAGCAAAATACATTTTTATTTATATGGTTCAATCAAAATTAACAATTTGAAAAGAGGACAATTATTTATGTCAATATGAATCATCTTGCTAATTATGCATAAAATGAGTAGGTAAAAATATCTAGTGTCCATATCATTTCTGTTTTCATAGAAATATCAGGCATATAGTACACAAGTACATCTTTTAAGGATAAGAAAAATTAACAAGAGCAACATAACTATTTTGTCCCAATTTATGTAATTGGGCTACAGGATCAAGATCCACTCGCACCTCTGCCAACCACTACTTATGTGCTATTCAAACAAAAAAAAACCTCTTACAGCGCTAAATCGGCAGCCTATTATGGATGATTATAAGCACCAAAAATAAAATATAGTAAAAATATCCGTAGTGCCTATTATATAATGTAACACTATTATGAAATACTGTATATTTAAAAATGAAATAGAATATGGAAAGTATACAATCTGCAATACATGCAATAATACTGATAGTAAAAAGTTTTACTGATGATAAAAAGTCTGTTAGATATGATCATGTCCTTTTAGGAGAAAGGACAAATAAACTCCCAGCCTATATGATGATTTATTTTGAAAAAGTTTTATTGAATTTTTCTTATTCTCTATTTTTTTTTTTTCTTTAACAATTCCATAAGAAAATAAAACATTACATAACATAATTTGGCATGTACAGTCAATCATAATGAGGCATTTAGTATAGTTTCAATATTGTTCATTTTCAGGGTATAGTGCCGAATCTAAGATCATAATTAAGCGGGAACAGAGACAGATTCTGTCCGCCTGATGGTTGTGAACTATGGTTAGCATTCGGTCCCGGCTCTCTCTAGAATTGGCATAAATGAGTGGGTTAATTTTGTAGGGTCTCAGCATCTACCATTCTCCTAGCCTCTTGGTACATAATGAATGGTTCCCATTGTATAATGAACGCATCTTTGGTGTTCAGGTTCTCTGCTGCTAAGCTTGCCATCTCATAGTGATGGGTTATTTTCCTTTCGATAAAGGTAAAGTTTGGAGGGTTGGATTTCCAGTGTTGTGCAATGCAGATCCTAACTACTGTACAAATGGTCCTAGCTAGTTTTTGGTATTTTAGTATGCTGGGGATAGGGAAGTGCAAAAGAGCATGTTCAGGAGATAGTGTGATAGGTTTGTGAAAGATTTTGCTGAGAAGCTCTGAGGTTTTCTCCCAAATTTCTTTCTCTCTGCAACACTCCCACCACATGTGTATGTACGTTCCTCTCTCAACACACCCTCTGTAGCATGGATTCAGGGAGGGTTCGTCAGATCCTCCGAATCTGGTTGGATAAAAATACCATTGGAAAGCCACCTTGAGGTAGTTTTCTTTTAAAGTGGCATTATGCGAGAAAGAGAGGCCCTGGGCTAGATTAGACTTCCATGTTTCTAAGGACCAGGTCTTATTCAGGTCCCGTTCCCATTTCAGTATGTTTGGAGGTTTACTCTCTCTAGGGGAGTTATTAAATATAGGGTATAGTGTTGAGATTGTACCAAATGTCAGCTCTCTAGTTAAGCATAATGATTCAAAGGTTGTGCTTAGTGGCAATTTAGCGAGGTCTGTCACTGCTCTTGTTCTGGATTTAAGCTGTAGGTAATGATACCAAATATTTCTGTCATTGGGGTCTAAGTCTCGATATTGTTCAAATGAAATAAAGCCTCCATCTATGTACACATCCGCAATTCTATATAAGCCTTTATTGGCCCATTTCTTTTGTGTATGTGAGTCTATTAGGGTTTGTGGTAAAACTAAAGGTGTTAGTTTTGATTTATCTTGTATTAGGGGGTACTTGACAGTTAATTTGTTCCATAGGAAAATCGTATGGGCTATCGCTACATATTTATGTAGTGAAGAGTGATTATATTTTTTTGGGGTCCAAAGTAATCTAGAAATATGATCTGTGTTCATTATTTGTGATTCAATCTGTGCCCACACGGGTCTCTTTGTGTCATTAATCCAATGTATCGTTTGGGCCATGCGGGCCGAGTAATAATAAGAGACCAAGTGTGGGAGGCCCAACCCCCCATCCCTTCAATGCCTGCTCATGGTTTTTTTGCCTATTCTGGCGCGTTTTCCCTGCCAGACAAAGCGCAGAATATCTTTTTGTAGAGCATTGAGCTCTGCTATAGGGACCGAAATCGGTAAGGACCGAAATTGGTATAGAAGTTTGGGGAGCAAGGTCATTTTCGTGGAGACAATGCTACCATAGAATGAAATCTTGAGCTTTCACCATTTTGTGATTAGACTCCTGATATGTGTGAACATGGGTATATAATTTGCTTGGTATAGAGAGTAGATATCAGGCGTGAGGTTTATTCCCAGATATTTAAGTTTCTTGTGAGCCCATGTAAAAGAGATTGATTTCTAGTAATTTTTTGGTGTGTTGGGGTAAATTAATACTGAGCGCTTCACACTTCTCTCCATTAATCTTGTACCCCGATAAGATTCCATAATGGTGAAGCTTTGCGTAAAGTGGGGGAAGAGAAAGGAGAGGTTTAGTCAGTGATAGGATGATATCATCCGCGAATAGCGAAATTTTGTATTCGTTGGCCCCTACATGTATACCTGAGATGTTGGGGTCATTTCTAATCTGAATGGCCAATGGTTCAATGCAAAGGGAGAATAACAATGGGGATAAGGGGCATCCCTGTCTTGTTCCGTTCCTAATTTGTATTAGCTTGGATTGGTACCCCGAGAGTTTGACAAAGGCCGAGGGGTGGGAATACAGTATAGCCAGAGCATCACGGAAGTTTCCCGTGATACCTGTTTTCTCTAGAACCGCGAACATGTAATTCCAATTAATTCTATCAAACGCCTTCTCTGTATCCAAGGAAAGGAACAGAGAAGGCGTTTTTTCAGCAGTGGCTATATTAATCAGGTCAATAATTTTGCGTGTGTTATCTGGGGCCTCCCTATTTCTTATAAAGCCCACCTGGTCCGGATGGATTAGCCTCCCCAGGATGGGATTAAGCCTGTTTGCCAAAATTTTTGTGAGGATTTTAATGTCTTGATTAATTAATGATATAGGTCTATAATTTTGGCAATGTTGATAATTCTTACCGGGTTTCGGAATAACCGCTATTCTGGCCATGAGCATTTCCTATATGATGATTTAAAAAACCACAGTACCTCCTTGTGAATCGTATAAACTTAGATTAGTATATTGCCTGGTGGAGAGGTAGGAAACAATTTCTTAAGCCTTTGATGGAGATAAACACTCTGCTGCTCCCTTCAAGCCGTTCTTCCTTTTCACAGCTTCGGTATACAGTAGAACATGAAAATACAAGAAATGGAGCGCAAAAGAAATTCAAGTGTAAATTTATTAAATGTTAAAATGACACACATATATTTATCTACTCACACTGAGTAAACATAGTTCATGCCCATCTGTTGGTCTAATCTGACATGCTGCTCACACGTCCCATAAGACTGATGTAAACTGTCTCTTGCTGACCGTCTAAACTCTGGGATATCCGGATTTCCAACAGTGACGGTTGCAGTGATTTGTGGCAGATGGTGTGAGAAATGCCTTCCTAGCAGGGATGTGACACCTGACCCCAACGTGTTTCTCCCGGTATTCGCCGGGCTTTCTCAAGAGGAATGTCGTAACGGCTTCACCTGATAATTGGCTTTTTGTAGTGCCGTTTGTGTTTACCCACTAAAGGGGGTGTGTTGTTTAGCTTCACCGTTATTGGTTAACCACTAGCCAAGTAGAGATGATCGTTTCTAGGGGAGTGTTAATTTTTAAAATTACAACATGCTGCGATTAAACTAATACGGGATATTGACTTTACCAAATTCATTCTAAAATCAGTGTACAAAAATATAAAACATTCAACAATTCTCATTCTAAAATTCTAACAACGTATGTAACATTTCATGTGGTGTTACAAATATATAAATACAATTTATATAAACAATTTAAAAAAGTTGTTTGCTAAAATGGGAAAATATGCTTGAAATTCAATATATAAACACCTATATAAAATATATATTGCATAAACCCACCACATTAATAAATCTTAATGATATATTAAAAAACCTAATACAGTTTTGAAAAATTCATCATTAGGTGCCACAATATTAAAAACAAAATATAGTTCTACTATTTAAAATTGACATATATGCTGCCACGTCTATATCTATATTTAATCCCATAGGGTGTAGGCTCTTTAGTTTGTATATCCAGTAAGTTTCCAACTTTCTAAGTTCTAATAGTCTGTTATGTCTTGATGGCGCCACCCACCCTATAATTTGTACTTTTAGGGAATCGGGGTTACTCTTGTGATGTTCTAAAAAATGTTTAGCCACATTCTGTCAGATTTGACCAACAGATGGGCATGAACTATGTTTACTCAGTGTGAGTAGATAAATGTGTGTCATTTTAACATTTAATACATTTACACTTGAATTTCTTTTGCGCTCCATTTCTTGTATTTTCATGTTCTTATGTGATATTCAACATACACCTGAAAGAAAATAAATAATAAACGTAGCAAGGTACAACATGTAAAATAAATAGAAATTACAACTCAACTGAGTTTTAAATAAAGGATATAGGGTGCCCAGTTAAGAGCAGCTAAACTTTGTGAATGGCATCTTTAGTCTCTCTGACGCTTCATGTGATGGCTTCAGAGTTGGAATCTGTTTGATGATTCATCTGTCTGGGGTTTCTTCTCCGGTGTTGCACTGTGGCCCATTCTGGGCGTCTCTCTTTCGGTCTAGAAGTCGCCCCATATGTAGCCGATGTGTTGTCTTGGACTGATGGGATAGGAAATGTTAGGTTGAAGCCTTTAGAAAAAGAGTCCCAAGTCGCTTAAAGGGACACTGAACCCAATTTTTTTCTTTCATGATTTAGATAGAGCATGCAATTTTTTAAGCAACTTTCTAATTTACTTCTATTATCAATTTTTCTTCGTTCTCATGCTATCTTTATTTGAAAAAGAAGGCATCTAAGCTAAGGAGACAGCAAATGTTTGGATCAGAACCATGGACAGCCCTCGTTTATTAGTGCTGTCCAATCAGCAAGGACAACTCAGGTTGTTCACGAAAAATGGGCCGGCATCTAAACTTACATTTTTGCTTTTCAAATAAACATACCAAGCGAATGAAGACATTTTGATTATAGGAGTAAATTAGAAAGTTGCTTAAAATTGCATGCTCTATCTGAATCACAAAAGAAAAAATGTTGGTTTATAGTGTCCCTTTAAGGTTCTGTATATCCAAGTTTTGCCATCAAGGAATACGATAAGACCGAATGGGTAACCCCATCAGTATTTTATGTTTTTTTGCAAAACGGAAGTGATACATTTTTGCGTCTTTTCTTTTTTGAAGCGTGAGAGGGCTCAGATTCAAGTATGCTTGTAGATCGTGTTCTTGGAATTTAAGATTAGGATTGTCTCTGAAATGTTGCAATATGTTGTCCTTGTCCTTAAAGTTAAGGAACTTTATGATGACATCACAGGGAGGGGCTTGACTCGAAGGTTTCGCTCTTAGAGCTCTATGTGCTCTCTAGTAGAAAAGAGGATGTAGAGTCCGAGGATCCTGATAGATGTTAGAAGAGTGACTAAATACTTTTTTTCAGGTATCCTTCTATTTCTTAAATTATTTCTGCGGCCTCTATTGTCTAAATCTTCAATTTTAGTATTTAAGTCCTGTATCAGGAGGAATTGCTATTCTTGATGGTCTGTGATGTCGTTCATGTCTTGTATTGTAGCGTCTTATGTAGTTTCTAGATTATCCACTCTATTGCCTATATCTGTTATGTCTTTTCTAAGATCTGAGATTTCTGTTTTAATCAGATCTTTTAGAGAGTCTGTCCGTTTTAGAGGGTAATTCGCTCATCTTGGATAGGATTTGTGAAAGATGATCCTGTTGCTTTCCTGTCATGGTGCTTTCGGGAGATGTCTTGTCCGTGAGTTTTGAATGTGGTGATTCTTGATTTAAGCTCTTTGTCCTGAGAGTGGAAAAATGCTGAAACTGATATAGGCGCAGCATTTTGTGGTTTTAGAGATTTATCCTGTTTTGTTTGCCTTCTTGATTGCATTATTCTGTTTATAAAGCTTAAAACATGCACCTCAGTTTAATATTCACCTAGGAACACTAGATGGAGCCCTTGCAATATGTATGCAATAATTCGGGAAAAATTTGTACTGCACAGAGGAAGCAGTATTATTTATTCATATGATAACATGCTGTAGTATATTACTTTCTCCAGAGCATATAACTATAATTGAAATCAGAGAGATGTTGATACAGTAAGGCATAACCACTGTATAATTAGGCTTCACTATTTAAGGTAAAAATATCTAATACAAATATTACATACATTGTAAAATTATACAGTATTCTGAATTCCCAGAGTGGTGGCCTAAAGGGACATTAAACACTAAATAAATCATTGCTTGAATGTTGTATTTAGAGCAAAGACTGGACAGAATAATTTGTACATGTATTTTTAAAAATTATATTAGTCTAAATATTGAAAAAATAAGGGTAAAGTTACTGCTCATAAAGCAATGGGCATTTCCATATTGTAACTTAGGTTACACTGAGGCCAATTAGGGATGGTTATAAATAGCTTACTAGAGTGTGCAACCAATGACTGTGTGGAATATAGAACCATAGTTAAGTTGGGACAATCAGCTGGGAGACACAGAACAACTATTTCAAAAGACCAGGGTTGCTGCTCAAATATGTATTTGGGGGGGCAAAATAAGGGGTACTATATGCTTTTGGTTCTGACAGGTGATCACTTTTAACACAGTGGTCAGCGGATAAACACCGGAGCATGTAATCCTTCCTTTGAATTTGCAGCCCTACCTCTTTAAAAAGAATGGCTGCTTGCCCTTTTGTGGTACATATTTTGGGGTTCTAGGGTCCCTTTTAATATCCCAGATGACTGTAAAAGGCACCAAGTAAGTTGGTTATTGCTATTTCTATGGCAATTACCTGCTTATTAATAGGGTCTGGGCAAATCCCTCTTTTATGTGATGGATAGTGTATGTATGTGTGTTGTATGCTGTCTTGGGGGCACTGTCCACATACAGTAAATACATTAGGTAGGTAATTTTGCATAAAAATGGTAACCACCGGGCGTGTCCGAACCGTATTCCTGTTAGGACGCAATTACTGTAGGCTCTAAAAGAATCAACTGAAATCCGCAGATTCCAGAGCATCTAACAGCCAAATTGCATATATATCTTAACAACTATTAGTTACCAAGTACATAATGGCTATATATCGATCTTTTTTGGCTGTTTTAATGAAAATAGAGCCACAGCTCGGAAAAATTAGGCCTAAGGCGGCGGCCTGCTCATAGGTGGCGATCCCTCCCAGGTTACCAGTGCAGGCAGCTGGTCTCTGCCTTACTGAGATTTCAAGCAACATCAAGCAGAACAAACGACTCACAATTGACAAACCCATAGCGAGACGATCCGCTACCACCCATGAGATCATCTTAAGATGGAGACTATGTGGGAGACAAGTCTAAACCAAGAGCTAGAATGGCACTTTGCTAGGCTTGAGAACATACTTCATAGAATTTATCAACGGTCGCATCCATTGGACTACATGAAGAACTCTATGTCAACAACAAAATGGCTAACTACAGAATCAGCACAGATTCTTACATTACCCTTAAACAAAGATGGCGACCGGCAAGAAATTCTAATGGTGGAACAGCCCCCGGAAAATCCTCTGATAATACCGAAGGAACAGGATATATATAACACAACACAGGGCGATATGAATAAACATTACCGCAAAGAGGCGGTCCTGATTGATCTTAATTTGTGGGCTGCAACGAAGGGCCCCGGCATGACAGAAAGGACAGCATACACTATGCAGCCACCGGACAAGAATGACCCCTCAGATGCTGGCAAGTCAGCCCTGATTTGTCTTGATGAACAGATAGATCTTGATACCGCCATTAACGCCGCAGCACAGGGACAAAAGCAAATAATTGTTGGCATTCTCCCAACATATGGGGAAATTGGGACACCTATGACCATCAATGCAAAATCTAGCCAGAAATACCTTGCGCTGGAAAATGCACCTCAGCACAGCACTTATGGGCACCTCTTATTTGAAATTGGCACAAAGGAGAACGCATATGAGAATTCAGTTTTCTTATGGCACTTACAGGCAAAAGCTTTTACTTAAGATTTACCTCATTACCCTTTGGCAAAGGAAACCCGGTATTTACAGAGCGACACTGTCTTGGATGCAAATTGACTCAGGGGACTGATATAAAACTCCAAAAGAATAAAAACGATCTTCTTTGTTTTTCCCCTGTTCACTGGATCTACTGTTAAAGCTCCAAAGTTGTTTTTATTGTCTTGAAATGTTAGTTTATTGCCCTATAGATATATACTATGTTTTCTAAGATGTTTACCTGACACTTAAGAGCTCAGTTGAAATGTGGTTCCTAACATTTTATTTTTAGACCAACACTGGTTTACTTTTATAATATGCCCTACAGATAGATGTCTACCTTTTATAGTAAATGCACATATTGTAAACACCAACATAACAGAAGGGAGCGCACATCTGATGTTGATATATTTGAAACGTTAGGTTATGTTCCTATATGTATATATTATGCTTTCTGAGATGTCACCTGATACTTAAGGGCTTAGATGGAATGTGGTTACTAATATTTAGTTCTAGGACCGGCGCTGGTTTATCTCTAAATATGCCCTACAAATAGTTGTCTACCATATAGTAAATGCCCATATTGTAAACACCAACATAACAGATGGGAGCGCACATTTGATAGTGTTGTATTTGACAGTGACGTAGCCATTGATATTTTACGGTTGCTATGTGCCGGGGTATTTTTATAATATACGCTACAGATGGGTATCTGCTACTCAGCTCTTGCCTGTGTCATGGTTGCCTACACACTACACACTACACATGACAGCCCTGCCTCACATTAGTCTAATCTATTTTTTTTTCACATGCATTACCAGACCATTTTAGATCTGTATATGATAACCTGTAATAAAGTAACCGACAATTTAACATGGTAAGATCTATACCTCTTAAACTATTTAAAGGGACACTGAACCCAAATTTTTTCTTTCATGATTCAAATAGAGCATGAAATCTTAAGCTACTTTCTAATTTACTCCGAATATCAATTTTTCTTTGTTCTCTTGATATCTTTATTTAAAAAGCAGGAATGTGATGCATAAGAGACGGCCCATTTTTGGTTGAGAACCTGGGTTATGCTATCCATCGTGCTGAACCTAAAATGGTCTGGCTGCTAAGATTTACATTCCTGCTTTTAAAATAAAGAGAACAAAAAATGATAATAGGAGTAAATTAGAAAGTTGTTAAACATTTCATGCTCTATCTCAGTGATTTTTAACCTTTTTTTTGTCGTGGCACACTTTTTTACATTAAAAAATCCTGTGGCACACCACCATCCCAAAATTTAAAAAAAATCACACATTGTAGCCTAATACAGCATATATATATACACATACACACAAACATACACATTCTGTATGTATTGTGCGGTTATGCCATGCCTCCTACAAACTACCCCTGCACTGGGAGTAAAAAACAAGCAAAGTTTAAAAAATATGTCACACTGTTGTCAGTCTGCCGTGGCACACCTGAGGATCTCTCATGGCACACTAGTGTGCCACGGCACACTGGTTGAAAAACACTGCTCTATCTGAATCATTAAATAAAAAATTAAGATAGCAAGTCTGATAAAGGGGTATCTGCCCACTACACATCCCTATATAGCCTAGCTTATAATTTCTCTCTCACAGAGCCCATGATCCCTGGGAGACGTGTACTATTGCCAACCCTTCTGAGTATGTAAAACAGAGCTTTCCAAACTTTTCATGTTGGTGACACACTTTTTAGACCCACATCATTTTGCTAAACAGTAATTCAGTTGTACTAGCAAACAGGAGGTTAACTAACTTGAATTTTTAAGCTTCCACTTCCTATCCATATATCAAGAGCAGGAGCAGGAATGCACTTTGGGGTGCTAGCTGCAAAAAAAAAAAAAAAACACTTTGACTTAAGCTCAGCGTTTAAGCTGCCACCCTCAGAGCTCTGTGAGTCCGACTAACTACTGCCCATGCTGCAAACACACTCACTGACTACACATGCAGTCACGAGCAGATTGAGGAGACTAGACTACATGTGCAGTCAGGAGCCAGTCTGCCGCCAAAGCCACCAATGGGAATAGTTTCAGTTCCCACTGAGCTGCACCAATAGGTTAAGATGATCTGTGACACACTAGGTATCAATCACATGTCAACCATGTGATATGTGTAGCAGGCAGACAGGATGTCAGAAACCCACCAAAAAAAAAAAAAATAATGAAAATTCAAAAAAATTTGTGCTGAAGCAGGGACACACCTGCACACTGCCGGTGACACACTGTGTCACGACACACAGTTTGGAAAGCACTGATGTAAAACCTCCATCCTGTGACTTATGGCCAGAGTCATAGGAGGAGGGAAAAGAGATTACTTCTGAGACCACTCGTCGCTAAAGAGTGGAAACTACTGTCATATTTATCCTCTCATGGGTGGTATAGCAAATAATCTTGTCATACCAACGCATAACTTCCTTGTCTGGGCTATTAGAATTCTAAATTACACCCAGTACTCTAGAGAAAAGAACTCCCAAAGTCCAGTAGCCTACACATGTCTATTTTGTAGTTTATTTTTAATGTGTTGGCTAGATGCATGCACACTCCACCTTTAATTATTAGCTAGCTCCCTAGCCATGCTCTAACACCGCTTGCGTGGGACATTTTCATCTCTGTACAGGCTCTTGGCGGTTCAGAATTGACATGATCTTGTTCATATTATAATATTTAGTAACACAAAAAAAGCAAACCAAAAAACACTTTCTTTAAGAATCAAAGCCACAAGTGTGGTCTTGAATCTTGTATGGGATAGAAAAGAGGATTGTTTTCAGAAGAGTAATGTATTTATGCTTGTATTAACATCTGTGTTTCTTTTACAAGATACGACGAGTCCACGGATTTCATCCTTACTTATGGGATATCGCCTCCTGGTCAGCAGGAGGAGGCAAAGAGCACCACAGCAGAGCTGTATATATAGCTCCTCCCTTCCCTCCCACTCCAGTCATTCTCTTTACCTGTGTTAGTGATAGGAAGAGGTAAAGTGAGGTGTTAGTTTAGATTCTTCAGTCAAGAGTTTATTATTTTTAAATGGTACCAGTGTGTGCTATTTTTCTCAGGGCTAGAGCTACAGGCTTTTCAGCAATGGAGACTGGGGAGATTTTCATTCTTTCTGCGATTCCCATACCGTTTGCTGCCCTGCTGATGGTCTTAGATATTATCTAAGACTGTTTGTTCCCACAGATTTGCTGGAGGTGATGAAAAGAAAATCTTCATTGTGTGGGACAAGTTCATGCTGTTCTCAGCATTAAGGTATGTACAGTCGTTTGGCTTCTGGGAGAGACTGAGTAGCTCAGAACAGACTGGCATTTATTCCCTATACCGGGAAGGGGTTATCAGTTTGGATAGGGATAAATTGTGTGCATGGGTCTACCCTTTTTATTCAATAACCTAAGCTGTACTATAAGTGGCAGAAGTTTTATATAAGGCCTAATGAGTATTAGCCGGCGGATACACATAGCTTGACGCTAGGAGATTGTGGCTGACCCAGGTGTCCTAACCTTAAAGGGACACTCAATCAAAATTAAACTTTCATTATTCAGATAAAGCATGCCATTTTAAACAACTTTCCAATTTACTTCCTTTAAATGTGCACAGTCTTTTTATAGTTAAACTTTTTGAGTCACCAGCTCCTACTGAGCATGTGCAAGAATAAGTGTGTATGCATTTGTGAATGGCTGATGGCTGTCACATGGTACGTGTATGCATTTGTGATTGGCTGATGGCTGTCACATGGTACAGGGAGAGTGGAAAAAGACATAACTTTTAAAATTGTTTGAAATAAATTCTACTACTCATTTGAAGTTCAGACTAAGTGCTATTGCATTGTCTTGTTATCTTGCATTTGTTGATTATGCAAATCTACTGTGTTGACTGGTCCTTTAACTGTTAATAAGCTAATGGCAGGACAGGGTTGTATTTTTTGCTCGAGGGGGCACATTGGTGGTCACGGTACACTTTAAGTTGTGTGGAGGTATTTTGATTACCAATATGTTAATTCCCATGCGGTCTCTGCTTTCCGGAGTTAGTTTCCGCCCACGATGGGTGGGGCTTAGCGCGCAGTTGATATCCGGATACTGACGATTGCGGCAGCATGTCTAGAGGCTCCAGTGTGGCCTAAGTCAGCTTGTGTTTGTGATCTCACAAGCGGTCTTAGACACGCCGTTCACGGAGTACTATTGAGTGACTCGTGGGGACAGGTAGGCACCGCAGCAGAGCTGTGGCGAGGTGAAAGTGATAAATTTTGTCCCTAAGACGTTATGCATTGTTAAAGTGTACACTTATAGGGGTGATCTACTGAAAGTCCTATAGTAATTCCCTGTTATTGCATTGTTTATTGTGGAGCAGTAAAAACTATACAGTTTCATTTTTAAAGACACAGTACACTCGTTTTTTCAGCAAATTTTTTTTCAAAGTTCTTGCTTTTTATTTTTTAATTACAGTACCACGACCAATATTGCTATTGCTTGCTTTTGTCATGGCTGACCTTCAGGAAAGTACATGTTCTATGTGTTTAGATGCCATTGTGGAACCCCCTATTACTTTTTGTCCCTCATGTACTGAGAGGGCTTTACAGTTTAAAGAACACATTTTCTTTAATGCAAGTATATCTAAGGATGTTTCTCAGACTTATGAGACTCAGGGTATGCCGCAACTTTCTCCCCAATCGTCACAGCCTTTAACGCCCGCTCAGGCGACGCCATGTTCTTCAACTACGTCCGCTTCATTCACCCTGCAAGATATGGCTGCAGTTATGTCATCCACTCTTTCAGAAGTTGTATCTAAGTTGCCAGCTTTACAAAGCAAACACAGTGGGACAGAGGCCCATGTGGTCCCTGCGACTTCTGATGCTTTGATGGCAAACTCCGATGTACCCTCCCAGGGCTCTGAATTGGGGGGTAGGGAAGCCCTGTCTGAGGGGGAACTATCTGACTCAGGAAGTGCATTGCCCCCGACGGATTCGGACGTCATGTCCTTCAGGTTTAAGTTTGAACACCTCCGCCTTTTGCTACGAGAGGTTTTGGTGACTCTGGATGACTGACTATATTGTGGTCCCACCAGAGAAATTGAGTAAAATGGACAGATACTTAGAGGTTCCTGCTTATTCCGATGTTTTTCCAGTTCCTAAGAGAATTTCGGAAATTATTGCAAGGGAATGGGAAAGACCGGGTATCCCGTTCTCCCCTTCCCCTATTTTTAAGAAAATGTACCCTATAGCTGACACCGTTTGGGATTCTTGGCAGACGGTCCCTAAGGTGGAGGGAGCTATCTCTACCCTGGCTAAGCGTATGACTATCCCTATCGAGTACAGTTGTGCTTTCAAAGACCCCATGGATAAGAAGTTGGAGGGTCTTCTCAAAAAACTCTGTTCATCAAGGGTTCTTATTACAACCGGCGGCCTGCATTGTAACAGTCACGACTGCGGCTGCTTTTTGGTTTGACACTCTAGAAGAGTCTCTTAGGACTGAGACTTCTTTGGAGGAAATACAGGATAGCATTAAGGCCCTTAAGCTGGCTAATTCTTTTATTACGGATGCTTCCTTTCAGATCACCAAATTGGCGGCTAAGAGTTTGGGATTCTCCATCTTAGCACGAAGAGCCTTATGGTTAAAATCTTGGTCTGCGGATGTGTCCTCTAAATCCAAAGACCCTATTCGGGCCTGAATTGAAAGAAATCATTTCTGACATTATGGGAGGTAAGGGTCACCTCCTCCCTCAAGATAAAACATCTAAGCAAAGGGGACGACAGAGTAATTTTCGTTCCTTTTGAAATTTCAATGGAGTCCCCTCTTCCACTAAACAGGAAGGGAATTATTCACAAGCCAAGCCCACCTGGAGACCCAACCAGGCTTGGAACAAGGGTAAGCAACCCAAGAAGCCCGCTGCTGCTATCAAGACAGCATGAAGGGGCGGCCACCGATCCCGGACCGGAATCTAGTAGGGGGCACACTTTCTCTCTTTGTCCAGGCTTGGATAAGAGACGTTCAGGATCCCTGGACACTAGAAATCGTGTCTCAAGGGAATCAGTTGGAGTTCAAAAATTCCTTCCCCAGAGGAAGGTTTCTTCTTTCACGATTGTCTGTAGACCAGATAAAAGGAGAGGCGTTCTTACGTTGTGTAAAAGACCTCTCCTCCATGGGAGTAATTTGTCCCGTTCCAGTACAGGGGCAGGGGTTTTAAGCAAATCTTTTTGTTGTTCCCAAAAAAGAGGGAACGTTCCGACCCATTTTAGATCTCAAGAGTCTGAACAAGTTTCTCAGAGTTCCATCCTTCAAGATGGAAACTATTCGGACAATTCTTCCATTGATCCAGGAGGGTCAATATATGACTACCGTGGACTTAAAGGGACACTGAACCCAAATTTTTTCTTTTGTGATTCATATAGAGCAAGCAATTTTAAGCAACTTTCTAATTTACTCCTATTATCAATTTGCTTTCTTTATTTGAAAAAGAAGACATCTAAGCTAAGGGGCCAGCCAATTTGTGGTTCAGAACCATGGACAGCACTTATTTATTGGTGCTGTCCAATCAGCAAGGACAACCCAGGTTGTTCACCAAAAATGGGCCGGCATTTAAACTTAAATTCTTATTTTTCAAATAAAGATACCAAGAGAATAAAGAAAATGTGACAATAGGAGTAAATTAGAAAGATGCTTAAAATTGCATGCTCTATCTGAATAATGATGAAAGAAAAAATTTGGGTACAGTGTCCCTTTAATGGATGCATATCTAAATATTCCTATCCAGAGATCATCACAAGTTCCTGAGGTTTGCCTTTCTGGACAAACATTTTCAGTTTGTGGCTTTTCCTTTCGGTCTGGCCACGGCACCCAGAATTTTCACAAAGGTTCTAGGGTCTCTGCAAGCAGTTCTCAGGCCGCGGGGCATTGCAGTGGCGCCTTATCTGGATGATATTCTGGTCCACAGACAAGGGTTCCTTTTCTGGGAACTCTAATTGACTCTCTATCCATGAAAATCTTTTTGACGGAAGTCAGAAAGTTAAAAATTCTGAATACATGCCGATACCTTCAGTCCAATCCTCGGCCATCAGTGGCTCAGTGCATGGAGGCAATTGGATTGATGGTGGCTGCAATGGACATCATTCCGTTTGCTCATTTTCATCTCGGACCTCTACAACTGACCATGCTCAGACAATGGAATGGAGATTATGCAAATTTGTCTCCTCAAATAGATCTGGATCAGGATACAAGGGACTCTCTTCTTTGGTGGTTGTCGACGGATCATCTGTCCCAAGGGACGTGCTTCTGCAGACCCTCATGGGTGATAGTGACAACGGACGTCAGCCTAATAGGATGGGGTGCAGTCTGGAATTCCCTGAAGACTCAGGGTTTGTGGACTCGGTCAGAGTCTCTACTTCCCATCAATATTCTGGAGTTGAGAGCAATATTCAATGCGCTTCAGGCTTGGCCTCAGTTGGCTTCAGCCAAATTCATCAGAGTTGGACAACATCATGACTGTGGCTTACATCATGGAGGAACAAGGAGTTCCTTAGCGATGACAGAAGTATCCAAGATAATTCAGTGGGCGGAAACTCACTCATGTTATCTGTCGACAATCTACATCCCAGGAGTGGACAACTGGGAAGCGGATTTTTTGAGCAGACAGACGTTTCATCCGGGGGAATGGGAACTCCATCCGGAGGTCTTTGCCAACCTGATTCTCAGATGGGGCAGGCCGGAGCTGGATCTTATGGCGTCTCGTCAGAATGCCAAGCTTCTGAGATATGGATCCAGGTCCAGGGATCCTCAGGCCGAACTGATAGATGCCTTGTCAGTGCCAGTTCCTTGGTCGTTCAACCTAGCTTATGTGTTCCTGCTGTTTGCTCTCCTTCCCCGGGTGATTGATCGAGTCAAACAGGAGAGGGCTTCGGTGATCCTCATCGCTCCTGCGGGGCCTCGCAGGACTTGGTATGCCGATCTGGTGGACATGCCCTCTCTGCCACAGTGGAAGCTTCCATTGAGGTAGGACCTTCTCATTCAGGGACCCTTCCATCATCCAAATCTAATTTCTCTGCAGCTGACTGCTTGGAGATTGAACGCTTGATTTTATCTAAGCGAGGGTTCTCTGATTCGGTCATTGATACCTTGATTCAGGCACGTAAGCCTGTTACCAGAAAGATTTACCATAAGATATGGCGTAAATATCTTTATTGGTGCGAATCCAAGGATTACTCATGGAGTAAGATTAGGATTCCTAGGATTTTATCTTTTCTCCAAGAAGAATTCGAGAAAGGGTTGTCAGCAAGTTCCTTAAAGGGACAGATTTCTGCCCTATCTATTTTCTATCTCTATTTACGTCTGGCAGATGTTCCGGATGTTCAATCTTTTTGTCAGGCTCTGACTAGAATCAGGCCTGTGTTTGGACCAATTGCTCCTCCTTGGAATTTGAATTTAGTTCTTAATGTTCTTCAAGGGGTTCCGTTTGAACCTATGCATTCCATAGATATTAAGTTGTTTTCTTGGAAAGTTTTATTTTTGGTTGCTATTTCTTCTGCTCGCAGAGTTTCTGAGCTTTCGGCATTACAATGTGATTCTCCTTACCTTATTTTTCATTCCGATAAGGCAGTGTTACGTACCAAACCTGGTTTTCTTCCTAAGGTTGTTTCCAACAAAAATATTAATCAGGAAATTATTGTTCCTTCATTGTGTCCTAATCCGTCTTCTAAGAAGGAGCGTCTGTTACATAATTTGGACGTAGTCTGTGCCCTGAAGTTTTACTTGCAGGCGACTAAGGAATTTCGTCAATCATCTTCATTATTTGTTGTTTTTTCTGGGAAACGTAGGGGTCGGAAAGCTACGGTTACCTCTCTTTCATTTTGACTGAAGAGTATCATCCGTTTTGCATATGAGACTGCTGGACAGCAGCCTCCTGAACTAATTACGGCTCATTCCACTAGGGCTGTAGCTTCCTCATGGGCATTTAAAAATGATGCTTCTGTTGAACAGATTTGCAAGGCTGCAACTTGGTTGTTTCTTCACACTGTTTCCAAATTTTACAAATTTGATACTTTTGCCTCATCTGAGGCTGTTTTTGGGAGAAAGGTTCTTCAAACAGTGGTGCCCTCCATTTAGGTTCCTGTCTTGTCCCTCCCTTTCATCCGTGTCCTATAGCTTTGGTATTGTATCCCATAAGTAAGGATGAAATCCGTGGACCCATCGTTTCTTGTAAAAGAAAAGGAAATTTATGCTTATCTGATAAATTTGTTTCTTTTACGATACGACGAGTCCACGGCCCACCCTGTTTTTTCTAAGACAGGTCTTTATTTTTGTTAAACTTCAGTCACCTCTGCACCTTGGCTTTTCCTTTCTCTTCCTAACTTCGGTCGAATGACTGGAGTGGGAGGGAAGGGAGGAGCTATATATACAGCTCTGCTGTGGTGCTCTTTGCTGCCTCCTGCTGACCAGGAGGCAATATCCCATAAGTAAGGATGAAATCCGTGGACTCGTCATATCGTAAAAGAAACAAATTTATCAGGTAAGCATAAATTTCCTTTTTCACTATTTGCATTTTTATCGATGTATGCATAATTCAATCACCTACTAATGGCAGGGATATGAGATCCCACACTAAAAAGAGGACTTTTAAACTGTGGCCTCATACAACTGTGTTTTATGGGGGCGTCAAGGCTCTAAAATATCCCCCTCCTCATACACAGATGGGACAGGTGATCACCTGTAAATTAGAGGGTGGTTTGATCCCCTGATTTTAAAGAGGAGAATGCCCTCTTTCACAAAAGGGTTTTCATACCCATCTAATTTGGATGTGGAGATAGGAGCTCTATAGTAGCACCCCTACCCACCACTAGAGATCACTTTGTTTCTAGTGGGGCAGGTGATTACCATTTTTATGGTGATCAGCTACATCCTAAGGGGGAAACGGACCCCTCATTTGAAAGAGGAGAGTATAAACAGTTAAATGAGTTGTCACTTTCCCCTTTATCCCAAAAAGAGGGGGTGGTTGGTGCTCCTTTAGAGCCCCCTCCTCTGGTTAAACGGCATTTTAAATGCTGCTACAGGTATTCACAGTTTTTACGGCAATCGGCTGTAACTTACAGGGGCATGCAACCCCTCAAGTGAAAGGGCATATTTCCCCTCACTTATCCCTGTAAGTGGCCTGGGGCCTGAAATAATGTCTTCCACATTCCTCCCCTTGCTTTCTGTTTCACACTGCCTGTTTATCAAGCAGTCCTGCCTACTTGTGATGTCACCCTGGGAGCAGTGGTAACCTCACATGGCCTACAGGACAGAGACAGTGATGGGGAAAGGGATCTGGGTGTCCTCGGGATCCAGATTAGAAGGGGGACCCACCTGGATGGCAAACCTGTGTTCGTCACCTGCACTGCAAGTGAGATGTGCATGACGAAAATTCCTCATCTGTGAGGTTAAAAAAGCAAAATAAGATTTAATCATTTTACATTATCTAATTGAAATAAACATGTTTATAGAATTATTTTGGTCCAACATATATGCTTTCTGAAATTATTCTGGTGGTGTCCAATCTTTTCAAGTTGGGACATGTCAGATTTTATACTGGGGTGGAAAAATAAAAGTATAGTTTACTACTCTACTCAGTGTTAAAGATAAGAATAAGCAACATATTTTTCCTCATCCCCTAAAATTAAACTCTGGCTCCAACACCTACACTTCCATTTTGAAGAAGTACAGGATTATGTATCGGAAGACCACATTGTTGGTCTTTCTTGGACAAGCATAATAACAAAAATTGAAAAATCACGAGTGTCATAAATGGTGCAAAGGTTTGGCACTACCTGTCTACACTCTACCACAATTTTCCTTAATGCTGTAATTTTACATTTAGCCTATGATAAAGGATGTATAAATTGTATCACTGCCACAAAAGTATTTTGAAGTTTACCAAAAATCTATAGAACTTTTCAATCCTTACCTATAATTATGAGAAACAAGAGGACCTAGGTGGCTTTCTCATTTGGTATACTGTGTGATGGATGTGCTGCAGCATAGACCATTAAATAATTACCCGCTTAATAATGTTAATGTTATTTTCAGCTCAGACAGAACTTGCTTGCATATTTGTGCTTATTCTTGTGCACTTTAACTGTAAAATGAAGACAGTCTAACTCCACCTGTTTTTAATACTGCAAGGAAATAAGAGTTTTTGGCTAACTTTTAAAGAAAATATTTTAGATACTGCAATGCTCAAAAAGTATTTCATACCCCTTTAAGAATGCTCAGTTTGTCCTGGACACTCAGTCATCACAGATAATATATTTCTATGTTTTTGAGACTCTCTGATTATAGAAGTAAAGATTTGAATAGATTGCATAGGTGTTACTCACATGACTCCTCAGTGAAGCTATCTCTCAAATCACTATATTAATGATCAGGCTTATTAAACCGTTTCTGCTCTACCCTCTGCTCAATTTTTATGACAAAGGCCAAATCGATTGGGTTGTAATAATATTGATTTAACAAGGGTGGGTAAAGGAATCTCTGAAAAAGCACAACAGTGACTGTAAATCTTGCCAGCTGTTATCTGCCATAACAGTTTTCTACCTTTTTTTAAATCTTATAAGCTTTGAAAGAGATTTCTTTCATGTAATTAACAAGAGTCCATGAGCTAGTGACGTATGGGATATACATTCCTACCAGGAGGGGCAAAGTTTCCCAAACCTTAAAATGCCTATAAATACACCCCTCACCACACCCACAAATCAGTTTTACAAACTTTGCCTCCAAGGGAGGTGGTGAAGTAAGTTTGTGCTAGATTCTACGTTGATATGCGCTCCGCAGCAAGTTGGAGCCCGGTTTTCCTCTCAGCGTGCAGTGAATGTCAGAGGGATGTGAAGAGAGTATTGCCTATTGAATGCAGTGATCTCCTTCTACGGGGTCTATTTCATAAGGTTCTCTGTTATCGGTCGTAGAGATTCATCTCTTACCTCCCTTTTCAGATCGACGATATACTCTTATATTTACCATTTCCTCTACTGATTCTCGTTTCAGTACTGGTTTGGCTTTCTACAAACATGTAGATGAGTGTCCTGGGGTAAGTAAGTCTTATTTTCTGTGACACTCTAAGCTATGGTTGGGCACTTTATTTATAAAGTTCTAAATATATGTATTCAAACATTTATTTGCCTTGACTCAGAATGTTCAACTTTCCTTATTTCCAGACAGTCAGTTTCATATTTGGGATTATGCATTGAATTATCATATTTTTTCTTACCTCAAAAATTTGACTTTTTTCCCTGTGGGCTGTTAGGCTCGCGGGGGCTGAAAATGCTTCATTTTATTGCGTCATTCTTGGCGCGGACTTTTTTGGCGCAAAAATTCTTTTCTGTTTCCGGCGTCATACGTGTCGCCGGAAGTTGCGTCATTTTTTGACGTTATTTTGCGTCAAAAATGTCGGCGTTCCGGATGTGGCGTCATTTTTGGCGCCAAAAGCATTTAGGCGCCAAATAATGTGGGCGTCTTTTTTGGCGCTAAAAAATATGGGCGTCATTTTTGTCTCCACATTATTTAAGTCTCATTATTTATTGCTTCTGGTTGCTAGAAGCTTGTTCACTGGCATTTTTTTCCCATTCCTGAAACTGTCATTTGAGGAATTTGATCAATTTTGCTTTATATGTTGTTTTTTTCTTTTACATATTGCAAGAGGTTCCACGTTGCAACTGAGTCAGAAGTTACTACAGGAAAATCACTGCACAGTGCTGGAGCTACCAAGCTAAGTCTGCTATAAACTTTTGGTATCTGTTTCTCCAGCTGTTATTTGTATTGCATGTCATGTCAAACTTATTAATGCAGATAAAATTTCCTTTAGTACTGTTACATTACCTGTTGCTGTCCGTCAACATCTAATTTTCAGAGTGTTCCTGATAACATAAGAGATTTTATTTTTTAAATCCATTAAGAAGGCTATGTCTGTTATTTCTCCTTCTAGTATACATAAAAGTCTTTTAAAACTTCTCTTTTTTTCAGATGAATTTTTAAATGAACATCATCATTCTGATACTGATAATGGTTCTTCTGGTTCAGAGGTTTCTGTCTCAGAGGTTGATGCTGATAAATCTTTGTATTTGTTCAAAATGGAATTTATTCGTTCTTTACTTAAAGAAGTGTTATTTGCATTAGAAATAGAGGATTCTGGTCCTCTTGATACTAAATGTAAACGTTTAAATAAGGTTTTTAAATCTCCTGTAGTTATTCCAGAAGTGTTTTATCTCCCTGATGCTATTTCTGAAGTAATTTCCAGGGAATGGAATAATTTGGGTAATTTATTTACTCCTTCTAGACGTTTAAGCAAATTATATCCTGTGCCATCTGACAGATTAGAGTTTGTTGGGACAAAAATCCCTAAGGTTATGGGGCTGTCTCTACTCCTGCTAATGTACTACTATTCCTATGGCAGTTAGTACTTCATTTAAGGATCCTTTAGATAGGAAAATTGAATCCTTTCTAAGAAAAGCTTACTTATGTTCAGGTAATCTTCTTAGACCTGCTATATTTTTAGCGGATGTTGCTGCAGCTTCAACTTTTTTGGTTAGAAGCTTTAGCGCAACAAGTAACAGATCATAATTTTATAGCATTATTATTATTCTATAACATGCTAATAATTTTATTGGTGATACCATCTTTTGATATCATTAGAGTTGATGTCAGGTATATGTCTCTAGCTATTTTAGCTAGAAAAGCTTTATGGATTAAACTTGGAATGCTGACATGTCTTCTAAGTCAACTTTGCTTTCCCTTTCTTTCCAGGGTAAATAATCATTTCGTTCCTTTCCTCACAACAAGGAACAAAAGCCTGATCCTTCATCCTCAGGAGCGGTATCAGTTTGGAAACTATTTCCAGTTTGGAATATATCCAAGCCTTATAGAATCCTATAGCCAGCTCCTAAGTACCTATGAAGGTGCGGCCCTTATTCCAGCTCAGCTGGTATGGGGCAGATTACGTTTTCTTCAAAGAAATTTGGATCAATTCCGTTCTTAATCTCTGGTTTCAGAAACATTGTTTCAGAAAGGTACAGAATTGGCTTCAAGTTAAGGCCTCCTGCTAAGAGATTCTTTTCTTTCCCGTGTCCCAATTGACACAGCAAGGCTCAGTATTTCTGAAATGTGTTTCAGATCTAGAGTTGGCTGGAGTATTTATGCCAGTTCCAGTTCTGGAACAGGGGCTGGGGTTTTATTTTATCTCTTCATTGTACCAAAGAAGGTCAATTCCTTCAGACCAGTTCTGGATCTATCATTATTGAATCGTTATGTTAGGATACCAACATTCAAGATGGTTACTGTAGGACTATCCTGCCTTTTGTTTAGCAAGGGCATTATATGTCTACAATAGATTTTCAGGATGTGTATCTGCATATTCCGATTCATCCAGATCATTTTTAGTGTCTGAGATTCTCTTTTTAGACAAGCATTACCAGTTTTGTGGCTCTACTATTTGGCCTAGCCTCAGTTCCAAGAATTTTTTTCAAAGGTTCTCGGTGCCCTTCTTTCTGTAATCAGAGAATAGGGTTTTGGTATTTCCTTATTTGGACGATATCTTGGTACTTGCTCAGTCTTCTCATTTTCGAAGAATCTCATACGAATCGACTTGTGTTGTTTCTTCAAGTTCATGGTTGGAGGATCAATTTACCAATCAGTTTTTTGATTCCTCAGACAAGGGTAACCTTTTTAGGTTTCTAGATAAATTCAGTGTCTATGACTCTGTCCTTGTCAGACAAGAGAAGTTTAACATTGATATCAGCTTGTCAAAACCTTCAGTCACAATCATTCCCTTTGGTAGCCTTATGCATGGAAATGTTGGATCTTAGGACTGCCGCATCAGATGCGATCTCCTTTGCTCGTTTTCACATGCGACCTCTTCAGCTCTGTATGCTGAACCAATGGTGCAGGGATTACTCAAAGATATCTCAATTAATATCTTTAAACCGATTTTACGACACTCTCTGACATGGTGGACAGATCACCATCGTTTAGTTCAGGGGGCTTCTTTGTTCTTCCGACCTGGACTATAATCTCAACAGATACGAGTCTTACAGGTTGGGGAGCTGTGTGGGGGTATCTGACGGCGCAAGGGGTTTGGGGATCTCAGGAGGTGAGATTTCCGATCAATATTTTGGAACCCCGTGCAATTTTCAGAGCTCTTCAGTCTTGGCCTCTTCTGAAGAGAGAGTTGTTCATTGTTTTCAGATAAGACATTGTCACAACTGTGGCATACATCAATCATCAAGGAGGGACTCACAGTCCTCTGGCTATGAAAGAAGTATCTCGAATTTTGGTTTGGGCGGAATCCAGCTCCTGTCTAATCTCTGCGGTTCATATCCCAGGTATGGACAATTGGAAAGCGGATTATCTCAGTCGCCAAACGTTGCATCCGGGCGAATGGTCTCTTCACCCAGAGGTATTTCTTCAGATTGTTCAAATGTGGGAACTTCCAGAAATAGTTCTGATGGCTTCTCATCTAAACAAGAAACTTCCCAGGTATCTGTCCAGTTCCCGGGATCCTCAGGCGGAGGCAGTGGATGCATTTTCACTTCCTTGGAAGTATCATCCTGCCTATATCTTTCCGCCTCTAGTTCTTCTTCCAAGAGTAATCTCCAAGATTCTGAAGGAATGCTCGTTTGTTCTGCTGGTAGCTCCGGCATGGCCTCACAGGTTTTGGTATGCGGATCTTGTCCGGATGGCCTCTTGCCAACCGTGGACTCTTCCGTTAAGACCAGACCTTTTGTCTCAAGGTCCTTTTTTCCATCAGGATCTGAAATCCTTAAATTTAAAGGTATGGAGATTGAACGCTTGATTCTTGGTCAAAGAGGTTTCTCTGACTCTGTGATTAATACTATGTTACAGGCTCGTACATCTGTATCCAGAGAGATATATTATAGAGTCTGGAAGACTTATATTTCTTGGTGTCTTTCTCATCATTTTTCTTGGCATTCTTTTAGAATACCGAGAATATTACAATTTCTTCAGGATGGTTTAGATAAGGGTTTGTCCGCAAGTTCCTTGAAAGGTCAAATCTCTGCTCTTTCTGTTCTTTTTCACAGAAAGATTGCTATTCTTCCTGATATTCATTGTTTTGTACAAGCTTTGGTTTGTATAAAGCCTGTCATTAAGTCAATTTCTCCTCCTTGGAGTTTGAATTTGGTTCTGGGGGCTCTTCAAGCTCCTCCATTTGAACCTATGCATTCATTGGATATTAATTACTTTCTTGGAAAGTTTTGTTCCTTTTGGCCATCTCTTCTGCCAGAAGAGTTTCTGAATTATCTGCTCTTTCTTATGAGTCTCCTTTTCTGATTCTTCATCAGGATAAGGCAGTGTTGCGAACTTCTTTTGAATTTTTACCTAAAGTTGTGAATTCCAACAACATTAGTAGAGAAATTGTGGTTCCTTCATTATGTCCTAATCCTAAGAATTCTAAGGAGAAATCGTTGCATTCTTTGGATGTTGTTAGAGCTTTGAAATATTATGTTGAAGCTACGAAATCTTTCTGTAAGACTTCTAGTCTATTTGTTATCTTTTCCGGTTCTAGGAAAGGCCAGAAAGCTTCTGCCATTTCTTTGGCATCTTGGTTGAAATCTTTAATTCATCTTGCCTATGTTGAGTCGGGTAAAATTCCGCCTCAGAGAATTACAGCTCATTCTACTAGGTCAGTATCTACTTCCTGGGCGTTTAGGAATGAAGCTTCGGTTGACCAGATCTGCAAAGCAGCAACTTGGTCCTCTTTGCATACTTTTACTAAATTCTACCATTTTGATGTATTTTCTTCTTCTGAAGCAGTTTTTGGTAGAAAAGTACTTCAGGCAGCGGTTTCAGTTTGAATCTTCTGCTTATGTTTTTTGTTAAACTTTATTTTGGGTGTGGATTATTTTCAGCAGGAATTGGCTGTCTTTATTTTATCCCTCCCTCTCTAGTGACTCTTGTGTGGAAAGATCCACATCTTGGGTAGTCATTATCCCATACGTCACTAGCTCATGGACTCTTGTTAATTACATGAAAGAAAACATAATTTATGTAAGAACTTACCTGATAAATTCATTTCTTTCATATTAACAAGAGTCCATGAGGCCCACCCTTTTTTGGGGTGGTTATGATTTTTTTGTATAAAGCACAATTATTCCAATTCCTTATTTTATATGCTTCGCACTTTTTTTCTTATCACCCCACTTCTTGGCTATTCGTTAAACTGATTTGTGGGTGTGGTGAGGGGTGTATTTATAGGCATTTTAAGGTTTGGGAAACTTTGCCCCTCCTGGTAGGAATGTATATCCCATACGTCACTAGCTCATGGACTCTTGTTAATATGAAAGAAATGAATTTATCAGGTAAGTTCTTACATAAATTATGTTTTATGGCCTTGGAAAAGGCACACAAAGATTTATAGCAGATGAAATAGGAGCAAATACAAAAGTGCACAAATGCTGGACTATGCAGCCCTGTGCAGTAGAATCTAGAAATCAATCATGTTCAGTAATCAACATTGAGCAAATATATTGTAGAGAAATTGCAGGCTATTGGGAAACTAGTACCTCAAAGACCGTAAGACGCCGCAGTGGCAAAAAAGTAAAATACATGTGCTTGGGCTGTTTAACTTTTTCATTGTTACACTGGGCTGTTTCACTTATTTTTTTTTTTATATATATTTATTATTATAATAATAATAAAAATTGAAGCCTTGAAGGTAGTCATAATAATAATAAAATAAACATCTTGGGAGTGAATATACTCTGTGTATGTGTATATGTACACATCTGAATTAGATGGGTATGAAAACCCTTTTGTGAAAGAGGGTATTATATGTATGTGTGTATGTGTGTGTGTGTGTATATATATATATATATATATATATATATATATATATATATATATATATATATATATATATATATATATATATATATATATATATATATATATATATATATTTCTTCTGTTAAGTGTGATCAGTCCACGGGTCATCATTACTTCTGGGATATTACTCCTCCCCAACAGGAAGTGCAAGAGGATTCACCCAGCAGAGCTGCATATAGCTCCTCCCCTCTACGTCACTCCCAGTCATTCTCTTGCACCCAACGACTAGATAGGATGTGTGAGAGGACTATGGTGATTATACTTAGTTTTATATCTTCAATCAAAAGTTTGTTATTTTAAAATAGCACCGGAGTGTGTTATTATCTCTCTGGCAGAGTTTGAAGAAGAATCTTCCAGAGTTTTTGTTATGATTTTAGCCGGAGTAGTTAAGATCATATTGCTGTTTCTCGGCCATCTGAGGAGAGGTAAACTTCAGATCAGGGGACAGCGGGCAGATGAATCTGCATAGAGGTATGTAGCAGTTTTTATTTTCTGACAATGGAATTGATGAGAAAATCCTGCCATACCGATATAATGTCATGTATGTATACTTTACACTTCAGTATTCTGGGGAATGGTACTTCACTAGAATTACACTGTAAGAAATACATAAAGCTGTTTAATAACTAGAGATTATGTTTAACGTTTTTGCTGGAATGTAAAATCGTTTTCATTTACTGAGGTACTGAGTGAATAAATGTTTGGGCACTATTTTTCCACTTGGCAGTTGCTTAATCTGTTTTCTGACAGTTTCTGTTCTCCCTCACTGCTGTGTGTGAGGGGGAGGGGCCGTTTTTTGGCGCTTTTACTACGCATCAAATATTTCAGTCAGCAACTCATTGTATTCCCTGCATGATCCGGTTCATCTCTACAGAGCTCAGGGGTCTTCAAAACTTATTTTGAGGGAGGTGCGTGATATTGTAGCGCCGAGTACATCTGGGCGGCCATTACAAATCACATTACAGGATATGGCTACTGTTATGACTGAGGTTTTGGCTAAATTACCAGAACTAAGAGGTAAGCGTGATCACTCTGGGGTGAGAACAGAGTGCGCTGATAATATTAGGGCCATGTCAGACACTGCGTCACAGGTGGCAGAACATGAGGACGGAGAACTTCATTCTGTGGCTGACGGTTCTGATCCAAACAGACTGGATTCAGATATTTCAAATTTTAAATTTAAACAGGAAAACCTCCGTGTATTACTAGGGGAGGTGTTAGCGGCTCTGAATGATTGTAACACAGTTGCAATACCAGAGAAAATGTGTAGGTTGGATAAATATTTTGCGGTACCGACGAGTACTGAGGTTTTTCCTATACCTAAGAGACTTACTGAAATTGTTACTAAGGAGTGGGATAGACCCGGTGTGCCGTTCTCACCCCCTCCGATATTTAGAAAAATGTTTCCAATAGACGCCACCACAAGGGACTTATGGCAAACGGTCCCTAAGGTGGAGGGAGCAGTTTCTACCTTAGCTAAGCGTACCACTATCCCGGTGGAGGATAGCTGTGCTTTTTCAGATCCAATGGATAAAAAAATTAGAGGGTTACCTTAAGAAAATGTTTGTTCAACAAGGTTTTATATTGCAACCCCTTGCATGCATTGCGCCGATCACGGCTGCAGCGGCATTCTGGATTGAGTCTCTGGAAGAGAACATTGGTTCAGCTACTCTGGACGACATTACGGACAGGCTTAGAGTCCTTAAACTAGCTAATTCATTCATTTCGGAGGCCGTAGTACATCTTACTAAACTTACGGCGAAGAATTCAGGATTCGCCATTCAGGCACGCAGGGCGCTGTGGCTAAAATCCTGGTCAGCTGATGTTACTTCTAAGTCTAAATTGCTTAATATACCTTTCAAAGGGCAGACCTTATTCGGGCCCGGGTTGAAAGAGATTATCGCTGACATTACAGGAGGTAAAGGCCATGCCCTGCCTCAGGACAAAGCCAAGACTAGACAGTCTAATTTTCGTTCCTTTCGTAATTTCAAAGCAGGAGCAGCATCAACTTCCTCTGCACCAAAACAGGAAGGAGCTGTTGCTCGCTACAGACAAGGCTGGAAACCTAACCAGTCCTGGAACAAGGGCAAGCAGACTAGGAAACCTGCTGCTGCCCCTAAAACAGCATGAATTGAGGGCCCCCGATCCGGGATCGGATCTAGTGGGGGGCAGACTTTCTCTCTTCGCCCAGGCTTGGGCAAGAGATGTTCAGGATCCCTGGGCGCTAGAGATAATATCTCAGGGATACCTTCTGGACTTCAAATACTCTCCTCCAAGAGAGAGATTTCATCTGTCAAGATTGTCAACAATCCAGACAAAGAAAGAGGCGTTTCTACGCTGCGTACAAGAGCTCTTGTTAATGGGAGTAATCCATCCAGTTCCACGATCGGAACAGGGACAGGGGTTTTACTCAAATCTGTTTGTGGTTCCCAAAAAAGAGGGAACTTTCAGACCAATCCTGGACTTAAAGATCCTAAACAAATTCCTAAGAGTTCCATCGTTCAAGATGGAGACTATTCGGACAATTTTACCTATGATCCAAGAGGGTCAGTACATGACCACTGTAGATTTAAAAGATGCTTACCTTCACATACCGATTCACAAAGAT